>NC_083616.1:14521357-14666357 GCF_963584025.1 Labrus mixtus | reverse complement strand
CCTTCAGCCTTTTCAATTTTTATTCCCATTTGTTACAAGTTTGCTCTTATTAAAATAAGAACCAGAGAAGGGAGTACACAGTTAAATGGTTATTTAAGCCAACAAAAAACAACCAAAGAGTCAAGAAAAACATGTTAGTCCGTATTACGAGCAGTGTCAGGATTGTGGGTGACTGTTCCATAAAGTGTGTATCAAAAGTAAGAATCAAAGTCAAAAAGTTAGGATGGACAGAGGGTGTGTCTCCAGGTTGTCACTAGCTAAGAATGAGAGAGAGAGAGTGCATGGTCTGCAGCCTCAGTAAATGCAGGTGAGCTAGATGTGCTGTGTCAGCCTGATGACCCTATACTCCACCTACAGGCCTCATACAAGAATACAAGATCTGAGCAAACCACGCACACTACACAGAACAACCCCGTGGGTTGTCAGAACATTACATTATGAGGTGATTGAGTGCACAAGCAGAACAATAAGATTTAAGGGGGCAGCCTGCCTGAAAATATCTATTTGGCAATATTCATGGGTGCACATGTAATGCATTGCAATTGAAACTTTTCTGTGTGAGGTCATGGCAATTAAAAACGGCAAAAAGTGCCTTAAAGAAGCAGCAGCTGATTAATACTTATTTATGTACATACCCAATCAATTACAGATTATTGTAAAACTGTTTTATTTTTAAACCACAAAACGTCCCCGTAGAAGATGAGAACCAGATTCCTCACTAGGGATGAGTCCAAATTTGGATATCAATTTGGGAAGGCACAGATGAGGCACAGATGAGACGGAAAATGTTATACACTTCATTGTCGCAGCATGCGCTGCCTGAGACACTGCAGCTCTAGTCATTTTCCTCTGCCACAGCCACAGCTCACTTTAAGGCTGTGGCTTCATGTCAGTCAAAACACGGCTTTTTTAATTTGTTATTTCCTGACACTTTTCAAAAGAAGAACATTTCTAAACCGTACTTGTTGTTATATTATTAGTATTCACATTGAATCAACCATGAGCAGGCCCATGGTTAGTTAGTTAGTTAGTTAGTGATAGAGTGATAGAGTGATAGAATGAGTGAATGAGTGAGTTAGTGAGTTAGTGAGCGAGTTAGTGAGTGACAAGATGGTAGACATTAAGCAGAGCCAGATTGGTGAACACTCTGGCTTCTTCTTCATGGGGCAAAAGCAGAGATCTTCAAGTTATGTTGTTCAAGCCTCAGAAACCTATGCACTGGAGGAGGGAGGAGGAAGGCTGGTAAATATCTGCAGTTATAGTGACTCCCGAAGGATCCATAGCCTCTCTTTTGGGGTTATACAAGTTTTACAGGTGGCTGCGGAGGGCAGGGATGCACCATATGGAGGTCAATATTGCAGTGTTATTGTTAATGTGGGTACAGTCAGGACGCCTTAGATCACAGTTCCTTATGGATCTGAGAGAGAGAGAGAGAGAGATCTGGGCTCACATAATAAAACACATGTAAGTGATTCAGTTTGTCTCTTGTACCTCACTGACGAATCCCTTGTTTAATGTCAGAATCAGAATCAGAATCAGCTTTATTGGCCAGGTATGCTTAAACACACAAGGAATTTTACTTTGGTAAACTGTGCTCTCTTTGTACAAAGGTATAATATTAAACATCAACAATAAACACAAAAATAAACAAATAAGCAAATATGTAGAAGGCTAAATAGGATAATATAAGATAATAGTGCAGTGGTGAGTAGTGCAAAGATGCTGAAGTAAACATGAGGTAGTTTTTACAGTATTTACATTAATTGTCTTTGGGACAATCCACTGACGGGGATGGGGAAAGACGAGGAGAGGCCAGCAACTTGGCCCTGGCATAAGTTGCGGATCCCCTCTTCAATTAAAGAAGTTCTCCTGATTTTTTATTTTAAAGAGACTAAAACACAAGATGCCAGATTTAACAAACTGCAAGAAAATACCCCCAAAATGCTGCCGAACTCTCAGTGGATTTGCGAAGAGTACATCAGGACAGTGGAGTGAACCCTCCTCTCTGTTAGCTGCCGAACTTGACAGCGGCAAAATTGTTGGAGGAGCTGACCAAAAAGCAATACATTTTTTTGTCATGTCTTTGTAATATATTAGTTTATAATAAATAATAATAATAAAACTGTTGGTGTAAAACTTACATGCATGTTTATGATTTAATATGAGACATACAGTTAATAATTAAATGGTTAAACGTTTGACCCCAACAGAGTATTCGTGATATCCCTGGTTATAGATGCTGTACATGGAGTTTAAATTTGACCAAAAAAAACATGCACAAGAAAGTAGCCTTACATCAGGGATTATGGAAGTGCTGGAATAGTGTCCTAGTGTCAAAATGCAACCAGCTATCACACTCTTGCTTTTCTTTCCAACACATTCTTTCCTGTGTCTCACATTCTCTGTGTTCCTCTGACACTTTTTCACACAGACGTGCATGCACATACACCTGCAGTAGGCTGCAAACATAAAATAACAAGCACATGCAAACAAAACACAGACTGACTGCTCTTCAGCTTAACAGAAACTGCTTTGGCATTTTGGCAAACAGGCTTTGTTTACTGTGCCTGGCGATGGACTATGAAATGATTCCACTGAGAGTGTCTGTTAGTAAGGATACTAATTAGCAAACAAATAAGTTCTTACACAAAAGAGCTTCGTGAGATTATTGCCGCTGAAGTTTACAAAAGCTTGTCGCTCGGTAAATAACTTAACAAGAACAATAGTGAACGTTGTCACACTTTTTGTGTTCGTTGTTATAATACATGATGGCAGCATGGTGATATTATTTTATTATGTGTTTTCTTTTATTTTACTTCATGTATTTTTTGTTAGTTTTTGTTTTTTCAACATGTGCTGCTGTTCCCTCCTCACACCTCCTGATAATGAAAAAAACAAGGGCTTTGTTAATGGTGGAAAAAGTTACAAATCCAACTCCACATATGGCTAAAAACACTTCTAAAGTAAAGCAGCACTTCCAATATGTTCTGAATACAAATCACCAGTATGAATAAAGACAAGCTTGTACATTTGTTGCACAGTTTACATACCTGTGTTGGTTAAACAGCATTTCTTATAAACTTTGAAATACTGCAGCGTAAGGTTCATCCAGAATAGTCTGAAAACTAAACTTGGCATTTTATAAAAATATGTTTGCACTTAACCGCTGATGCAACAGGTAAGCAAGAAAAAAAAAAGAACATTTTTGACTTCAAAAATGTTGAAAATATTCATGAAAAAATGTTGATATCCAAAAATGTCGAAAATTCAATAATGTCGAAAATATTCATGAAAAAATGTTGATATCGAAAAATGTTGAATTTTCAAGAAAAAATGTTGACTTCAAAAATGTTGAAAATTTTCATGGAAAAATTTTGGCTTCAAAAAAGTTGAACATTTTGATCAAAATTTTAAGCTTCAAAAATGTTGAAAATTTTAATGAAAAATATCGGCATCAAAAAAGTTAATTTTCATGAAAAAATGTGGGCTTCAAAAAAGTTCCAAATTTTCGTGAAGAAAACTCGGCCTCAAAAAAGTTGAACATTTTCGTGAAAAAATCTCGACTTGAAAAAAGTTGAAAATTTTCGTGAAAAAATTTCGACTTGAAAAAAGTTGAAGATTTTTGTTAAAAAAAACGGCTTCACAAACGTTGAAAATTTTTATGAAAAATTTTGGCTTCAAAAAAGTTGAACATTTTTGTGAAAGATTTTCGGCTTCAAAAAAGTTGAAATGTTCATGAAAAAATGAGATAAAAAATGTTTAATTGTTTTTTCTTGAAAAGATGTTGACTTCAAAATGTGGAAAATTTTCATGTTTTTCTCATCCATTCCCTAAGCCTAGATGATGGATTGTTTTGCATTAAGGTTAGGACAAAGGTTGTGTGCCCATATTAACTACCCTCTCCTACTGATAGACTGTCAGATTCTTTGTGTCTGGAAACCTCCCATTGGCCCTGATGTAAACAACTGCAGCAGCAGCAGCTGCTTCAGGACAAGAGAGGAGAGCCGATGCTAACACACTCCATGTATATTAATCATATTTCACCAGTAGTTTGCTGGAAAAGGGACATTTTTTATTTTTTATTACAACCTGTCTTTTACGGTGTTCAATTGCCTCATAATGCGGTTATGTTGCATTCCACTTATACAGGGAATTAAAACCAGTCGAGTCATCACTACAGTGGTTTGAGAGATGGTGTCTCTTTCTTCACTGAGCAATTATATGGAATTTAGAAAGAAAATTACCTGGATTTTTAGGATCTCATAGGTCATAGGCTAGATTATTTGGTTTTAGGATAAAACACATACATGCAAAGAATATTTTGTCATTCACCGTAGTTTTGGAAATGTTTGTGCCATGGAAGTGCATATCATTTTAATTCAAAGAAAATCATTTGTACCTCTTTTAACATCTCTAATGTCTGCCATGAGTAAAACATTGAAAACACAGTCTATACTTCACAGAATTAGACATTTACTTGTACCAATAGGCTACAAATGACAGGTGTGAAAAAACAACATTTGGGAAAAGAATGTATTTTCATCCATGTATATGCATGCTTGGTGGCTATGTTAGTCTTGTCATTGTTCTAATCTAAAGCAATTTATCCTTTTAACTTTACCTCTAGTGCCACAAGGAGGCTGACTTTTAAAGTTTTGACATAAGTTTTCGGACCAAACAGTTCTGGGGACTTTATGAAGAGGAACTATCCACTGGGGAGTTCCCTGAGAACGACACAACATAGGGACTTTTTTCTGTCTGCATTTACACCGCCATGGTACCTACTCTGAAGCAGGAAGGTTCCTATTTAAGGGGTTCTAGGAACTAAAATATTTCATAGTTCCTGCGGTGTGGAATGAATAAAAAAGGAGGGTTCCAACGATTCCTCGAACTATGAAAAAGTTCCTGTGGTCCGAAAATGCCTATGCTGAACATGCAGCTATATGACAATTATTCACACTTTCATGTTCCTCCCAGAAAAATTGCAATCTTTTTAGTGATCACAAAAGTTTTCATTCAGTGCAAAATATCATTATATATATAAACCAGAGGTACAAAGTTTGACGAGAGCTGACTGCTGAAGAAGAGTGACTAATACGTGTCTTAATGCTCCACTGCCTGCTTTAAAAGAAAGAGTGTTGCTCTGTTCCCAGTTGAGGTCTCTGGAAGGTGAACGGTAATTGCTGAGGATTTAGCCTTACAATGTAACAAAGCACCTCTTTTGTTTAACAGTGGTAACTCATACTTTGAGATGGAGCCCTACTATAGGCATGCATTTAAGACATTAGATTAAGACAAGAGCTGGGATTTTATTAAGTGTGTGTCAGGACGTTAACCACAGACAGACAGATATGCACATGTAAACTACATTATGAGACTGCATGCTGTTTCTGATTCATGAGCTTAGGCACTGGCTCTGTGGTAATGGCATCATGGTAGCAGTGTTATCTTTTAAAGTCTGACCGCAGAGTCTGTGAACTTTTAAGGATTCTTTCACTGTGATGTCATTGTGTGGTTAACTTCTAAGATAACTCCAAACAGATTTTCTCCTATTGTTTGACTAGTATTTAACTGTTATTTCCACAGATTGCTAATTACTTAGAGATTTGTCCTGCGAAGCAGACATACAGTACTCTGCCTAAAAAACATGATAGGTGACATACAGAAAGAAGACAATTTAAGTTGTATTGTTCTATGCAAAGTGGAGAATCCAAATAAAGAAAGGATGTGAAATACTGGCTATGCATGACCTTCTGGGATGACCAGATGATTTTGCCCTGACTGTTCATGATTATGTGTGAGTGTTGATCGGTCAGAGGGTGACAAAGAGCTTTGCTCAGCATGGTTGTCGGTTCTATCAACGCCCCTCCAGAGCCTCTTCAGCCCTGACTGGCATTGTTTGTGAAGAAGAAAGCTATCGGAGGATCTGCACAAGATTAGGGTTGCCTACTGCTCCCTCTATACCTTCCTGTTTTGCTTTAGGAATTCTTTTGTGAGGAGCAACCCCCAAAAAATAAAAAACCTGTGCAAAAATCTGACATTGTTAACCCTTTCTTTTCAACACTCAATTGAAAAGAAGTAATATTGGACTCTGTACTCTGAATCTGCCGACCTTTACACGTTTAGATGTTTAATCAGTCAAACATCGGACACACATTTTGGTTAAATGTGTTGTTTATCGGTTTCTAAACCCACCCTTCAGGAGTTTTCTAACTGGCTGGTAATTCTAGCAGCCAGCCTGATTTCGGCCATCATGCTAAGATAGGTTTATAGGCTGCTGGTAGATTTTAAAGTGATCTTAATCTTCATATGTATTTTTGGCAAGATTTCCCAATATTTCCCAATATTTGGGAAGGTTGTCAAATGTTTACATTGCAAGTGCTCATTACATGAGACGACACTTTATATAATCTGCAAAGTATCACACTTAAATCTAACATCTCTTTCTTTTATATCCAGCTCCTCATCCCTTATAGTTCCATCTA
This sequence comes from Labrus mixtus, assembly GCF_963584025.1. Classification (NCBI taxonomy): domain Eukaryota; kingdom Metazoa; phylum Chordata; class Actinopteri; order Labriformes; family Labridae; genus Labrus; species Labrus mixtus. The sequence goes on along the minus strand of NC_083616.1, from coordinate 14,659,872 downwards.
TCTGCAGTGTATCCTCCATCCTCTTGAAGTCCCTCTTAGCTGTCGGTTACTTTTATCCATCATCTCTTTTTTCAGCAGTCCTGTTAATTTCCAATTCTCTTAACTTTCCATCTGTTTTTTCCCCAACTACAAAAACCTTCACCTTCTCTCCGTTGCCTCTAATCACAAATGACCGCAGTGATTACTGCCAGAGGAGCTCCTCAAGTTGTGGATAAACTAGAAGAAAGAGGTGGTGTGTAGAAACTAAAGATCAATAACACTGCTTATCCTCTGGGTTATTTTGCTTCACTCTGAATTTAGCTCTGATAAGCAGAAATATTTACTTCCTGGACAACAAACAATGAAGGTTAAAGGTTATACTTTCATTTTTTTCCCACAAAGACTGCTGTGTTTGTGGAGTGAAATAATTATAAAAACTAAAAGGAAATCCAGATATTTATCTGTTTGACATGGGCAGATACATACAGTATATGTTACAGACAGTTGTACACAATTGTACACTCTAGTTGCATCATTATAGAAGCTGACAATGTCAGTGGGAATAATATGTTTTTCAAATCAGTTTAGGCCTAAACAGTATCTGTTTAAGTGTTAGAATGTATTTTCCTTAATCTTGGAAACTTTTTTGGATATACTATTTTAAATCTGTTTACCATCAAAAGAAAATGATTCTTTTAGGTCTGTATAGATCTTTATGTGGATAGGAGCCAATGTTGTGAGCTTATAAGGAAACAAATGTTTGATGAGAATGTGCAGTAGGTCTGACATTTAAAAGGGTACAGTCAACTTTCTAGCATTTCAGAAGTATACCCAAATAGAAAGGAATTTATTGGTAGTACCTGCAAACAGAATATATCTTTTAACATGAAAAGTTTGTCAGCCATTTGTGTTCTGTTGCGGTTGTCTGACCTCGGCCGAATAAATCAAAGATAAACCCACAGTCTTTCTCCTGAATTCACCATTGAACAATTGGAGAAGAAACACCACCACCCAACATTAAGTCAATCCATGTAAAAAATCAATTTCTCATTTAAATAGACATAAATGACCCTTCAAAATGTAAACGTCTGCCCCCTGCATGATTCACTAGTCAAAAACAGCCATTTCTTTGAGATGAAGAGGTGAAGGGAGAGATAGTTGTCTTTAAAAGCTTGTGTGTGACACATGTCATATTGTGTGTGGCTGGTTAATCAGAGAGTTGATGCAGAGTTAGGGAAAGTCATGTGACTGTGAGCTAATCAAAACCTGATAGGTGCCTTTGTCAGAGACAGCTAAAGCCAGAGACTATTTAAAATAGCTGTGTGAGCGGCGCATTTGACCAAAGAGACACACACACACACACACACACACACACACACACACACACACACACACACACACACACACACACACACACACACACACACACACACACACACACACACACACACACACACACACACACACACACACACACACTTAATTGAGAACAGCATGTGCAAAACACTCATCTACATCTACAAAGCAGTGAAATCATAAAAGCTTTGTTATTACAGCACAAAGATTCACAACAGGAAAAAAACAGGATCTGTTTCTTTAAACAGAAATCAGCCATGTAATGTCAACACACAATATGTTTTTTTTTTTACAATCTTACTGTGTTCTCAAAATCAAACTGGCCCTGATGCAAACCAGCTGTTGATGTGAATGCAGCTATCTTGGACTCTAAGTATTACAACAATAAATTCTTTCCACTGGTTATAAGCCTGAATGTTAAGCCCTTGAGCCGCTAATGGACTATTAGATTTGAAAACAGATGACGCTGATCAAAGTTGGTTGATTAAAGAGACCTCTACTTTCAAGCTCTTCCTATTTCAAAATGTTGTAGAAGCGCTGCATCAAGATACAAATTATCTTGTCAAACATTTACCTCTGTTAAAAAACACTTACAGACCCTTAGTAAATAAAGCGGACTGAAAATAAGGGATGGAGCTTTGTTTTTAAACTTTGCAGAAGAGTTTGGTGTTGTGGATCTTTTCCTACACTTTTTTTATTCTTGAGTTGACTTCCTTAACAAAACATGCTCTTATATAACCAGCAATGCATAGTTTCCACATACCTTTGACAAGCACAATCTCTGAAAAGTAATTCAGTTGTTCAGTCGTCATCGACGTTTAAAGGAAACAGCTTGTAGCTCTAATTTCTTGAAGACAGCACGTTGGAAGACATAAGTGTTTGAGTTTACGTGTGCCAGGGGATTTTACATCTCTGGCTGCCAGTTTAATGGCTCATTATCAGCATTTTATGACTGCATTGTGTACCATTTTTAACCTGTTTTAGGTTAGCTTTACCTCTTGTTATCGAAGCATAACAAAAATGTAATCCTACTGTGTAAACAAGGAGTACTTCTGGAATAATTCATCTGAATCTGAACCCCAATGAAATATATACAGGCATGGGTTTGAAATGTCAAGTTGTGATTTTTTTCTCTGTAGTTAAGGTTTATACTTAATGATGCACAGTAAACATAATAATTAAGTATTTAGTGCCATCTTGTGGTCAAAATGATTACAGTGTCAGGTCCCCTCCCTCAATGACTTTATTTCATCCCTGGGATGCCACTGAACATGTAAATGAACAGTATTTACTAATTCTGCTCATATGAAAATAAAATGCTGAAACAATGTCCCCATTCTTTTGTTTATCTAAGGACATACTGTAACATGTGTAATGTAACTTCTTTCAGTACATAAACATTTAACTGAAACCTCTACTCATATTAAAATGTTGAAATAAAAATTGCATTAAATAAAAAAATGCAAGCTACAATAACACTTTAATGATAATATATCAGGTTAAAAATCAGTCTAAAAAACAGTTCCCTTAAAATAAACCAGTTGTAAAAGTTATTATTTTGCTAATCAAACAGATATAATCAACAAAAATACACCGTAAATAATTTATTTTAGGTTTCTATTTAACAATTTATTAAAGCACTCATTAACCAGTTATCATATACAATCACAAATGTTTACAATATGTGTGCTAAAAGGCAAGATAGGATAGAGATTTTTTTAATAAACTGAGCATTTGAAAAAAAGGGGATTTCAGTTTTGCTTCTGACAGCAATGATCCCTAATATGCACAATATATTTCACATACCATTCATTTACTTTTTTGACACTATAGGATGCCTCTAAACTCCGCCCTAATCAGGGTTGGGCTGGTACGTTCTGCGCCTGCGCAGAGATACGGCCCCGTTTTGGTTGTTTGTTACTAATTCTGAGCTTGTTTGACATTTAAAGTTACGATAAAAGACTTCGTGTCCCTTTGCATGGACTAAATGTACCGGGGTTGTTGTTTTTAAGCGGAACCTTGACTCTTCCAAAGATGGACTTGATTTAATAAAACTTTTTTCCCCTCTAGACTACTAGTTCAACTCGGATCTTAACGATGTTTCAGCAGGCGATAAAGAACTTCAACATCCATGTAAACCCTTTAAACGAGCGGAACACCATTTCCAGTGGGGACCTGGTGACAGGACACATCTCCTTCGAGCTCACAAAGGAGACGAATCTGACGTCGATAACGATGGCGATGAAAGGAAAGGCCCATGTCCGATGGACGACGGGAGCGGGTGGAAAACGGAGTCGAAGGCGACAGGTCTCGGCCACACTGGAATTCTTTAACTTGAAAGGAGTCATCTTGCAAGACAGAAGTGGTGAACACACATACGCCGTTTACTTGCATGACAGCTTTGCAAAAATAATAAATAGGCCTAACAATAGGCATAAAAATAATAATAATATCAGCCATGGTTCAAGTCTCTTATGTCTTTCTTCTTTTAGTTTCTAGGATGTCAACAAAACTACAGCCTGGCACCCACATGTATCCGTTTACATGTCAGCTACCACAGGGGTGTGTATGAATTAATGGGCATTTTATAGGTCTATATTCGACAATAAATCGAAGCTTGATCCAAAGGCAACTGGACTTACCATGACAAGCTGGATGACTGAAAACATACACAGACACAAACTCCAGCTCATTCAGAAAGCTGCTTGGTTACCTCTCATGTTGTTGAAATGCTGACTGAGTGCAGACAGGTCCCCCGTCTTCAAATTGGCTAAAGGGCTCCTTACCGTACCAGAAATGAATTCCAGACCAGCTCATGGTGCTTTTAGCCACTATGGTCCCACTCTCTAGGATTCATTACCACGTGAACTAAGGTCTGCTACAAATGTGTCTTCTTTGAAAAGCAGACTTAAAACACATATTTGCTCAAGCTTGTGGCTAAATCATAATAATTAGAGTATATATCCTATTGCACTTTATTTAGGACATGTGTTTTGCAGTTTCATTTCATGCATTTTTTTTTTTATCTTGCGTTTTTATTGCATAATGTTCAGTATAGGCTATTGCCAACTTTAATGTTTTAAGCACATTGAGTCTATGCTTTTCATATGAAATGTGCTTTATACATGTCTGCTAGTATCCTACTTTGTCACTTTATTTTCAAACCTGGAGTCACACGATACTAAAATACAGAATATTTTCACGAACTGTCGAGGTGAAGAAAATCTCTACTGAAGGCAAGCTAGAAAATTTCACATCATTGTGAGCAAAGGGTCTTTGGATGTTTCAAGATAATTGTCTCTAACCGATGTGCTTGTTGAAACTGTGTCTCCCATTCTGCAAATATGTATCTTTACTTAAAATAAATATTTTTGCTTCAATGCAGAGACTTCCCATCCAGCTTTCAAGGGCATAATGGACAAATCCAGTACACTTTGACAGTGGCCATCAACAGGCCCTGGCACATGTCTAAAGAGGTTGAGGCTCAGCTGAACTTTCTAAAGCACATTGATACCAACCAGCCATTGCTGCGGGTAAGTGTTCCTACTTGGTACCAGGCTATGGTCATCTGATTTCATACATCAATTCAGGACCACCTCATACAACACTTGAAGGATTCATTATATATGTTTTTCTTTCCTTCACATGTTCTCCTGCACGTCTGTCTCTGCAGGCTCCTCTCTCAGGCACCAACAGTAAGACAGAGGGCTGCCTCTGTTGTACCTCGGGTCCCATCACCATGACAGTCAGTACAGAGAAAAAAGCTTTCATCGCAGGTACTTCATTCATCAAGTGCTGGGTGATATAAAATTAAATGCAATTCCAATATCTTTTTTCTAGATTGACAAATATCTTATCTTGTGCCTGTTTTTGTTTCAGGGGAAACGGTGAAATTAATTTGTGTCTTTGGCAACACTTCATCTCGAACAGTTACTCCAAAGGTAACATTGCTACAGAAACAGGTTTACTACACCCACGGCAGGAACAGAAGTATAATGCAATTCAAAAAGTTGGTGTTTATGAATGGACATCCCATCAGAGCTCATACCTCTATCTTGCACATTGAGTTCACGCTCACCATCCCCTCTTTTGCGTCGCCCTCAATCGCCAACTGCAGCATCCTGGAAGTCGAACACTTCATTCAGGTTGGTAACTGATTTTGTGGAAAAGAAAATGTTCCATTTGCATGTGATCCAGTTTCCACTTCATTTTTCTTTTGTTTAATTTTTGCTACTTGAAATACATCAAAACATGGTGTCCCTTACTTTGTCAAAATGAAATTTGGTTGATTACATTGTTAATTAATACAGTCCCATAACTAATTTCAAGACTGTTTTTTTCCTGTTTTTCCTTTTAGGTGAGCCTTAGTGCAAAGTTTTCTTCTGATCTCATTGTGCTGGTTCCCATCGTCATTTGTGACACCTTTATAGAAGCTCAACCCCAACCTTAACCGTGTATAAATGTGTGGCTAATCTTCTGTTTGACAGACAGACAGACAGACACTGTTTTACGTTTTCAGTCTGACTTGTAACTGGAAGACCTTTATTTTACAGTTTTTGTTAAGCAGGATCATTGCCACTAAGGAAAAAACATGTAAAGCTCTGTTGTATTGAGATACTTTGAGGTCATTTAAAAAAAACATTAGTTTACTTTTTTTTAAGAGGCCTCTTCTTCTCTGTTGTCAATCTTCAGCTGCTGATAGTTATTGTTTTTAATGTTTATACTGTTAAAGATTGTTACTCACAATTTTTCAGAAGAAGATCAGACATTATCTATTGTCTTAGTTATTATTGGACCCTAAATGGAGTTAATCAGAATCCTTTATTATTGCCAAGTACATTTACTAATACATTGATTTGGTGTTATGGTGCAAAACGCTTAAACAGCAGTGCTCCTGCTGACAGGTAACTAGAATACGATTTATATATAAATGTATAATAGACTAAAGAATACAAGTGTCAGTGAAGGAACTGAACAGTTGTGCAGGTATGCACATAATTTACAGTACAGATATCTCAGTATTATTTCCACACAGTGTGCAATGTAAGTTTAGTTACTTTATTTAAATTGCCATTACCTGTTCTATGTTTTCAGGGAAAAGTTTACAGTTCTATCAGACCTTACATCTTTTCATGACAAGTGTGCATCTATGAGTGTTTTTTTTTTTACCGTGTTTGTGCTGGTTGTCTAACTGTATTTTAAGAAATTGTGACACAAGAGATTACATTGATGTCTGCATATCCCTGTCACTTTAAAAAGACAAAACCAAAGACATTGAAACTGCCTTATAGAGTCATACTGCCTCCAGACAAGCATACCTTTCAATTTTCAGAATCTTTGTGCATGCGTGTCAAATTGTGTCTCCTGTGAATTATTATCAACATCTAATGAAGATCTATTCTGTTTTTGTATTCTGCTCAGCATATGATTGGGCAGACTGAAACATGGGGAAATGTGTGTTTCAGTCGAACGTTATTCCCAATTTATCTATATGAACATTCAAAGCATTGTCTCAGATCATCCTGAAAAATGAAACATACAAATATTGATGTTCTGTAAATGTGTTGAACAAAATACTCTGGGATGAATTCAAATTACGATACATTTAGCATGTTCTTATTTTTACATCATGTAATAAAAAATAAACTTTTGTATTATATTTCTCTATGAGTTTGTGAGTATCATTTGGACATGATTAGAAGTTTGGCACAGTAATGGTTAATGAGTGCTAAGTGATGATTATGACGATGAAGACAATCACCTGAATGTGCAGCTAAACGAACCACAGTTCTGTTTCTCCATTCAGAAGAGGAAATACTATGCAATGAATTTTCCCCTTAGCTTAATTACAGGGCATACCTTTTATTTCTAGGAGGAAAGTCTCCTTTTTGCTTGTCATCTGGCACTCCCTCAAAATAAGGCACTAATGTTAACATTCACAAATGTAAGATTGTTGGCAGACTTTATGGTGCCAAGCTCTGCAGATTTCACCAAGCCTTGACAATTCTGGACAGGAAACCACAACAGTATGATCCAAGCCAACTTTATTTATAGAGCACATTTAAAAACAACAGAGTTGACCAAAGTGCTTTACATCAAAATATATAGAAAGCACAAAAGAGAAAAAGGGAAAATAACAATAAACAAACCAGAAACAAAACAAACTCTTGTACTGGGTCTAAGAACGCCAAAGCATACAGATACGTTTTTAGATGTGATTTAAACACGGCAACGTGGGTGCCAGCCTAACCTGGGGGGGCAACTGGTTCCACAGTTTAGGGGCTACAACTGCGAAGGCCCAGTCTCCCCTATGTTTGAGCGTTAGGTGCAACCAGAAGTGACTGATCAGCAGACCTCAATGACCGTGATGGGACATACAGCTTTAAAATGTCAGAGAGGTAGGAAGGAGCCAGCCCATTCAATTCTTTGTATGCAAACAGCATGATTTTAAAATGGATCCTAAAATTGACATGGAGCCAATGAAGGGAGGCCAGGACAGGAGTGATGTGCTCTCGCTTGCGTGTTCCTGTGAGGAGCCAAGCAGCAGCAATTTTGCACAAGCTGCAGACGAAACAAGGAGGCCTGGCTAACACCAACATAAAGAGCATTACAATAGTCGAGTTGAGATAAAAGCATGTATAACTCTCTCAAATTCATTAAAAGAAAGAAAAGGCCTGATCTAAGACAGTTGCTTTAGCTGGAAGAAACTAGATTTTACAACGGAATTAATCTGTTTGTCCATTTTAAAATCACTGTCCATTTTCACACCCAAGTTGGTTACTGTGGGTTTTACATAAGTATCAAGGGGGCCAAGGTCTAGTGGGGATGACAGGCACCACTGGGTCGAAATATGACCTCGGTTTTACTTTCATTAATGTTTAAAAAGTTCAAAGGCTTTGATGTCCTTAAGACACTCACAAACCTGAGGGTTTCATATGAGCAATCATTTGTTTCAAGCAAGAAAGTGACACAGATTCAAACTGGGTAAAAACAGCAGAGCAGGTGACAATAATAGATGGGTCAAGTGAAGGGGGTGAGGTTTGTGCTCTATAGTAGCAATCTTGTCTAAGTGGAGGAAAGATTCACAGGTTTCAGGGGAAGCTTCGACACAGGAGGATTGGAGGGTATTAAGAATACTGTTACTAAAAAGAACAGTGTTTAGTCTTTTGAGCTTTGACAACTTTCTGATATCTACACCAGCTTTCCTTAAGAATCTTATAAGATATACTCATTGTGATATACTTGAATTCTAAGCTTTGACAATTTAATTTTGTATGCGCAGATGACTGCTTAGTGTGTAAAATTATCCACAATGCTGCTCCCCCACCTCTGAAGAGCTTTGTAAAACTTTATTATGAGCACATGAGCAGAGCTTCAAGGTCTGCCTCAAGCGGAGATTGTAGTATCCCTAAACGTGGCTCCCCTTTTGCACAATCTGCTTTTTTTTTTCAAAGCTATTAAAGAATGGAATAATCTCCCAACTAATCTGGAACTGCACAGACTTCCACACTATCTCCCATGAAGTCAAAAAACGTTTTTATGGAACCAGTCTTGTCAGCATTAATTTGTCATCCCAACAACTTTTCTACAACTCAGGGAAAATTGTACATACAGCACGTTTCAGTAAAAAGATGAGTATGAATGTGATTAAACCATAGACTGTATATAAAAATGGATAATATGCCTCAGCCTCCTGTTGGACAAAGATGAAGCCAAAATACCCCAATGACAGACACTGACTGTCATTAAAAGCAATACATGCACTTGCATGCGTTAATATTAAACAGACACTCTCGAAGTACCATCAAGCCATCTGAGAGGCCTGTATTAATGTAAGCTTATCTTGACTAGCAACTAGTGCTTGGTAGTGATGTTACGTTTGACACCGAGGCTTTGAAGCGTGTGTCGAGTAGGAGGGGCTTTTCTAGCCGAGGCCCCGTATCGAGGCTCGTGTCATTTTCAGAGAAGCGCGTCATCAATGACAAACGAGGCCTCACTTCGAGTAGAACTACGTCATTGATTTGTTTGTGTTTCGGGTTGTGGATAAAAGGAAGCGAAACCCACTTGTCATGTCTCCTCGTGAGTTTGCGTTAGTTGGTTGTTGAGAGTTGGAGTTTTGGTTCTGTTTTTTGGAGAAATGGAGCCTGCCAGAAAGAGGAAAATGTCTCCTGTTTGGGAGCATTTTGAGTTATCATCTCCCAATAAGGTAAACGTTAAAACAAGACATTTCTTTGCTGGTATCAGGAATCGAACCCAAGCCTGTATGTCAATGTGGCGTTGCCATAACCATTATGCTACAAAGCTTTCATGTATTGCCACGCTGAATCTCTTCCATTAGTTGTCACTATTTCCGTCACTATCATCACTATCTGTGTTCATTATTGATGGCTTATTATTTTGATTTGAAGGTGAAGTGCTTTAAGGATCTTTCAATCTTCCTTTTTTCCTGGACTTGTAGTTAACATAGATCCTCAAACTTGTTGAACAATAGATTTATATATATTATTGTTTCATAGGCTATATCTTGATAGGAAATCATAAAAAAAGATCACCGAATGATAATATGATTATATTAACTAAGGTATGTTATAAAGTAATATCACGTGAATCCTTATTGGTTACCGCAGTAGAACAATTTGCTATAACATGTCAGTAATGCAATGGCATGTCATGTGATCAATAATAATTTGGCTGCTCTAAATTGTTTTGACCAGTAGGTGTCACTAGTGTACACTGTGTTAAATGAGGCCTCGAGTAATGAATCTATTTGCGATACAATTGGCTGGAAAGCCTCATTGCTTCACAAAGCCTCATTTCACCATCACTAGTGCTTGGTGTGAATGACAAAATTGAAGAATAACTCATTGCCAAATAATTACAAACATTTGATTCATTGTTAAACATATCAAATATATCTTTGTTAGTCACCTGTTACTCCACAGCTTTGCCTGCACTCCTCTTTCTCAAGCAGGAACTGTCAAACAGACCTGAAGCCTGCCTGTGGCTTATATGGGGGTGTGCTAAGTGGAAGGTGCCATGTTTGGTAGAGATAGAGGGGTGTTTAGGTTGTTAAGATTACATGTGATATTTAAATGGCTGTTTACTCAACTGACATGTATTTTGACATGTTTTAGCCTTATTGTAGATGTCTTGTGGTTTTTGCAGAACAGGTAGTACTCTCTTTCTCTTGAGAGTAAATTGATTTCTAACCTTGTTTGGTAGGTGCCAACTCGTATATAAGAGGAGGTTTTGGGGTGCTCAGGTTGTTGGAGGTTGGAGTTTGAGTGGCACAGTGTTGAAGACCTATACTGCAGCAAGTCAGCAGGGGGTAGGGCTATCACGGTGAAGGAATTTCCAATGCATTGATCCAGGGTGGCTCAATAACGCGTTGTGTGGTATTATCACCCCCCACTCCTTTTTTTTAATTTATTAAGCACATTGCTTTGTGAAGAAGGGTTCAGATACTGGCCCGAAAGATTATTTTGTTTGTGACTATTCCTTAATTTATGATTTTCTTAACAACAAGACAAACACTCCCACCATGGGAGATACACTGTCACAGCAGCAACAGGTAACTAAAATCATTGCCTCTTACGGAAAGGGGACATATTATGAAAAGTCCACTTTTAAAGTGTTTTTGAACATATATTTTCGGTAAATTCAAACTTCAAACTACATTTGGGAAACCTCAGTGTCTACCGACCCACAAAATGAGAAATAAACCCATCCAGTCCTTTGTTTTTGGTCTTGCATAAGTCTTGGAACACAGAGAAAAATGTTCAGTTTCAAATTTGCTCAACTTGTGATGTCACAAGTTGGATTCTGGTAAAAAAAAAAAAATCCCCTCCCCTCCCCTGATATCTCCACCCATGGACTACACCCCCAGCCTAGAACAGAACTTTTGCACATGTCTGCCATTTTTATTCTCGCTGCAGAGGAGTGATGTCCACCGAGAAAACTCAGAGGGGGGCTCATAGCATTTAAAGAGACACACACACCAAAACGGAGCGTTCTGAGAGAGCTGGTTTATACAGTGTCACAAACCTCCTCTGCTTGATTCATGTTATAGTTTGACCAAAGCACAGCACAGATGTTTTGTTTAGACCACAGGGAACTGTTTGAAAATGGTATAAAAGGGGTATAATATGTCCTCTTTAAGCTTTTTGCCTACAAAAAAAATGCAAGACAGTACATTTAATAATGTAACGAGAGAGAGAGAGAGAGAAAAAAAAGGGAGAGAGGCAGGCATGCGCTGATATGCTGCACGGACCTAACTGAGTACTGGACCACTTGAGCCCTTTTTCACATTAAGTACTAATTCTGTCGTTATGTATTCTGTAGTCAAATCAGCCAAATCATACTGTACAGGTTTTTTCTAACAAATCTGTCATGGTGATAACTGTGGCAGCCATAGCGGTGCATCTCAGCACCAGGCGCTGTGCAGTGTCTGCTGCCCTGCACTGCTGGCATGCACACTGTTCCGTGGCTTGAATGTTTGTGTCTTCCACAGATTGTCACTGCATTGTTGTTGAGAAAATAATATAACAAGTAAAAGTCACAATCTATAACACAAAATAATCTTGTGGGCCAGATGTTATTTGAGGCGTGAGACCTCATATTAGATGGGTTCCCTGGTTTCACAGGGAACTTTTTGGCACAGATTTTACAAACTGCATCATCTAAATCAGTTGGTTCTTCTTTTCCATTTGGCTGAAGGCCGAAATGTTCCCAAAGGGGCGAAGTTGATTTATTATTAGAAAAAACTGCTTACCAGCATATTAACTACTGTTGATAACATACACCACAACTAATTACAACATAATAATACAAATAAAATAACTTTGACTTTATGTACATTGAACACTATTACATTCGGCATATTGCATATATTTCACTAACACTTCTGTCATTTTACTGAATCAATACAGCTTTTCTTTGTTTGTTTTTGTTGTTTACATGTTCGAAATAAAAAAATAAAGAAATAAATTAAATCCACAAAGGATATACAGTAAATATGGTAACCTATAAAAAGGTTTTAATGCATGTTTTTATTCAATAATTTTTCACCTTTGGTACAGAAGTCCTCTGAATTACAGTCCTGTTAGTGAGATGTAAAACTAGTCAAACCTACTATTATAAATAAGTTGTTTTCGTTTTGTCTCTTTCTTGAGTGATCAAACATTTTGGCAGGAAGAGTAATGAGCTGCTTTTATCATATTACTTCAACAAACACTGTATTAATTATTAAAATGACAGTATCATTACAAATAATTAAAATAACACACTCTCTGGCTAAAGATAACCTGTTTCTGTCCAACAGTCACACTGTCCTTACCTGCACACGCCAGCAGAGAGCAGCAATAGCACGCTTTGCTGCACAATAATGGAGGAGGGTCTTGGTAGCATGCAGCCCAAACCAGGGAGTTACTCCTCATAACAAAACTAATTTAAAGTTTTAACCAGCAGGAGGCAGTCTAATCCTACAGGAGAGTTGAGTCGCAGAGCGGACTGAGGATGAATATCTATGAGATGTGTGCAGGGTCAACTAGGTCATTGTGTTTCAGTTTGCTGGGAGCACACATTTCGAGGTCCATTTCCCGATCTGTTCATGCATATGCAATAAACATGACTGTAACAGCAGCTATAGGTCAGGATATTATTTTTTGGGATTTGTCAGACTCTTTCTTTTGTAACAGGAGAAAATTATGATTAAAATGTTGATCTTTAATTACATTTCCTCATTTTTGTCTCCCCTTCTTGTTCTGTAAATTTCACTCATACACACTATTTTCGTTGTTTTTGTCTGCTATGTAAACCACACTAATGCTTTTTACAGATTGGTTTCATTCTATGATTAGACCTCAGTTGACAGAATAAACATTCATAACCTCTACATGATGTCACATTATAATGATGTCAACATCAGAGCTGCTGTTGTCAAAGGTTGATCTGTGCATGTAATATGTTGAGTGTTTGGGACTCTAGGGGGGGGTCCTGTTATAAAGACTTGATTGAGTGCGATTAAAACTTTGTCATAAATTATTTATAGGTAACACAAAGGACAATCAGGCACTTACCTACATGGATCACATCCCTGCACGTTCATGCATCACTTTTAAACACACAATAACTTCACAACATCTTCTTTACACACATGGATAATGTACACACACACACACACACACACACACACACACACACACACACACAAAATAAAATGAATAACATATTACATAACATTCAAATAAATAAAAAATACCAATTTTTTTATCGAGCATCTTTATGCCAATCAGAGATTAACCTCTAATCCCTTCATACCTGCATGACACTATACCACACTCAACACACAAACACACACACACACACACACACACACACACACACACACACACACACACACACACACACACACATAAACATTGACACCACAGGGACACAAACCCTGCCAATGATTCAGTCAGGGCTGATGGAGGTTATGCAACCCCTTTCGCAGTGTAGATAGAGCTGCAGATTACTGGCCTCTTGTATGTTTATTAGTAATCTCTGTGTCCTGTGTCTGTTGTATATGTAATTATTATTATTATATAACACCACATGTTGAGCGCAATGACCCATAGCCATCTCAAATCCCACTACTTTGTAATGCACTGACAGAGATCTATTGATGTCTGGACTGATGCTGAGTGATGCAATTTGAACTCACAGTAAAAAGTTAAAACACAGATGAAAGGATCAATAGAAGATGGACAATAACATGAAGGCACATTCAATAGTTTCTGTCACTGGTACCAAAAAAGGTCAATTAATGAACTCTGCCTTGAGTAAAGTGTTGATTCAAACACTGTGTGATGACATTACTTCCCCTCGAGTGATCCGTTTGTATTGGTTTGACACTGGTCTGGTGAGATAAAAACAGAGAAACAAATATGGGACAGTCAAAGATATATAGAGAGGTAGAGAAGTTGGCAGTCAGATAAAAAGAAAGGAAGCTGATAAACAGGAGCAGACAGCTGTAGAGCCGCCTTTCAGATCATAAGTCCAAAATCAACAGCCCACAAAACGCAGAACCATCTGTCTCATTTGTGCTAAAAACCAGCGTATTGCTCATACCCGTATTGACACTTTTGTTGACAACACACACTCATGCAGCCAGTATATCTTCTCTGTAAACAAATAACACTGCACAGTTCTTTATCCCATCTCTTAAGATCTGTGATACTTGCACAGCTTATATTTAGGCTTGTTAATATTTCACCTGTGGAGGACCCGGAAAACAAATGTAACAATCAAGAATGAAACTTTTGTCTTTATGATATGAAGACAGAAGTATTTTGGTTCATTAGTTCATTACTCAAAGACGCTTAACAAAGAACAACAACAAAGCAAAACAAAGAAAACCATGAAATAACATATAAGAAGGGGAACAAAGCAGAGAAGGAGGATACGAACAGAGTTTGTTCGTGGTTGTAGGCGATGTTGAAGAAGAGGGGAGTTTTTTAAGGATTAGGGACATAAAACGGAAACTATCAAGTACAAGTGTTTCCTCTTGTTCCTAAATACCTAAAAAATTGCAAAAACTATGAATTCAGGACCGTGGTAATAATGATCAAACATATAGTTATGCTGTACAAAAGCAAAAATATCCATGCAGAAGACAGACAAGGGGAATAAAGACTGAAATAAATGGAACTGTTCAGTCAATGTGCTTACTTCCACTCAAAAGAAATGATTGCAGCGGTTAACATTTAGAAGTTCCCCTTCATTGAGATACTGCTTTGTGGTTTAACTGTCAGGATCACATGGTTTCAGTTGACTAACAGCAGTGTGTGGTTCACTGTTGATGTCAATATGCTCCGTATTGATATCTCAAGTGTAGGAAACTGAAGAAAGATGTCAATTTAGTATTTATCTTGTGTTCAGAGTATTTAGAGAGCCATGAGGTAAACATCAAATAGGCATGGCTACATTGATATTGGACCCCTGTTAGTTATAACCAGGATCGTTTTATTTGGGAAGTAGAGAATAAACTTAGAAAAGAAATTGGAATCAGTAACAGAGGGCATAATGGCCAACGGGAATTAAAAGTGAAAAACCATTCTGTAAGTCTGCAAGTAATTGTTATTTGTATAGGATCAGTTATACTCTTCGTTATTTCTTGATTCACCATCTGATACAAAAATGACTTGACAAATGACCACTGGAAGAGCCCCAGGTGATGCATTCAAGAGTTCTATTCTTCAATGATTAACAGTTTTTAAAGAAAGTTTTTTCAATTAAAGGTCACATGTTATGCGAAATACACTTCACCATGTTTTTCTAACTCTAATATGTGTCCTGTCTACAAATCCCCCAATTATGAAAAAAGTCCATCCTCTCCGTCTTTGGCCTGATGCACTTTCCAGAAAATGTGTGCTCAAACAGGCCATGATATCATGATGATCATCACAGCTCATTTACATGTAAAGCTATAGACAGGGCAGGGCTGAGAGGGGTTTATAGGCATGATAAAATACAGGATCAGAGTGGATATATGAGTGGAGTATGTGACCTTTCCATCAGTTTTTTTAAGGGAAAGTTAAATTAAAAGAAGCTTCATTTTAATGTGAATGAACATTCAAAAACCAAGCCTGCCTTTAACTGATTTTATTTGACCTTTTAGTTTACTCATCAACAAGTCATTTCAGCACAGGTAACAGTTCATTATTACATTCAAGTTTTACAGAAATATTCCATAAATTATTATGAACAGAAAGTACTGCATAGGAAATCAAATTAAAAAAAACTGTTAGACAGTATTTATGTCTTTTGTTAGCATGTTAGCTGCCTTTTTAGCACGTTAGTTGAAGAATATTCTCTACAATTAACTCATGACTGACTCATCACAGTGAGACCCAGACTCACTGAGTCACTTCTAGTGAAGGCTTTCTATAAATATCTCATTCAGCCTCATTCAAATGGCAGAGAGGCACGCAGGGACACCAGTAACATTTTTACTGTTGCTTTAATCCCAGGGCAAGCGGAGGCATGGGATGAAATAGGGACACTGTCAGAGGACTCAGGCTCCCTGGAAAAAAAACAGTGTTTCTGCTCTGTTTTTTAAACCTTCACTTTATCACCCAACAAAATATCTGCCCCTTGTGTCCATCTGTCTCTTTAAGAGCCTATCTTCTTGACTCTCGTACTTTTTCTTCTTCCCGCCTCTTCCAGGCTCTTTGTTTCTACCTGTTGCCAGTTCTGCAGCTCTGTGAGTGCCATCATTAGTGCTGAAGCTGCTTGTACGCTACGGGGATACATTTCATTTTTACCTCTGACAGGTTAACCTGCCGTTCAGCCTACCCCATCTCCACAAACCCTCCCTATACAATCAATGGCTAGCTTGCCTTTTCTCCCCCACATCCCCTTAGTTTTCTCACAAGGAAGGAGAAGCACTTGAGGAGTAGAGGAGGAGATCATGGTCCGCCTGTGTATTGCAAAGCAAACATACTGACAGATGGGCAGTCCCATAGACACACAGAAGAGATAAGAGGATTGAGCCTGCTGCTTGTTGTTGTTGTGGGTCTTGCCATAACTCTTAATGCAGTTAGCTCACTCTGAGGTGCTACAAATGGCAGAGATGAGCAGCCGATGGAGTTTCTGGGTAGAAATAATGTCACCTGTGGCTAAAGAAGAAGATAAATCCAGATCACCATTCAAAGTTGACAGTCCAGAAGGTATTCTTGTACTCTGTAACAAGGCTTTTGACATCTGCTGTATCAAAAAGGGTTGCATTTTGTCAACATATCCATAGTCACGCTGTAGTCAGCAGGTACTTTTGTTCAGCCTTCTCCTGCTGTGGCTCTGCAGTGAAAACTGGAATTTTCTCTGGACGTGAAGGCACCTTGCAAGCCTTGTAGAGTATGACAAACAGAATGAGGATGAGGACGCCAACCACTGAGTTACAAACAATTGCGATAATGGCCCAGATAGAGAGGCCCATCCTCAGCTCGTGCTCCATGGCTGACTGAATAGAAAACTCCAGACTCATTACATCTCTGAGGAGAATCCGAGGCCCGAAACTTGTTAGAAGCTGGTCACTTCAACAGCCCACAAATCCTCCTGAAACAACAGAAAATTGATCATTAGAACACCGTCCTGCCTAAATGTCCAGTGTACACACACATGTTGACCAGAGTTAGCCTCCCATGGGCCTCCATAAGTACACTAGTGAGGTCAGCTCAGAAAAGATTACTTTCTCTGACACGCTCTAGCCACTGAGCCAAAGTGGCTTTATTCATGCAGCCGCTATATATGGAACAACCTTTGTATGTCCAGTATCTGTTAATCTGTGTATCAGCTTATTTATATATCTCAGCCCTTTTCTGAGATGCTGTTTAATAATTTTCAGATGATAGGGATTTTTGAGAGACTAGAATGGGCCTTTTAGATGTGGCTCTTCTTTTTTCTTCACAGTCAAATTTAGATAGAGTTTTTGGAATAATAAAGAAGGCGCAATAAGCACTTTTTCCAGCTCAATTATTTTGAAAGAGTTTCAGCCCTAATGCGTTCTCAGCAGTATCACGTGCTAATATTGTTGCCAATTTGGTGGCTGATATTAAATGGGTCACTAAGGTGCACTGTGTGTGTGTGTGTGTGTGTGTGTGTGTGTGTGCGTGTGTGTGCGTGTGCGCGTGTGTGTGTGTGACTGTGAATATTTTCCCTTTCCCTATACAAACTGGAGCTCATCTCCTCGATTCTACCTCTCTCTCTACTCTCTCACTGAGCTATAATGCGTTTCTAATGAGACTACATATTTCCTTTTCTCTCCAGCTGAGAGCAATACCACAACAGTCCAAACTTGCTATTCAGAACTCATTCGAAAGTTATCCTTTCCTATAACCATATTATAACAAGCCAAATACAGATGGATAGCTCTGAGTTGAAGTCAGACGCAGTGATGCATTTGATTAGTTCTCATTCTCATGAGGACTGCATGTCTGTCTGTAGCAGATGGGTCCCTCTGAGGCGGCTGGTGGCATCACTGTGGGGAAAATTACCCTCATAATCCCCAACTTGGATTACTGTCAATAAAACTGCAATACCAAATATTTCCAAAACATCCTGGGGAACTTTTTTCTGGAAGTCAGGTGACACTTACTGTAGCGTAACCTACAACTTCCAATTAGCGAGAGAAGAGGAACTAGAAGGTTTTATGATGTCACAGAAATGTGATAAGGAAAACTATGGGTGAGAGAGTAATCAAATGAGTGGAAACAATGGATCCAAATAAAAGACAGCATGCATATAACTAGGAAACACACAGCAGTCACACAAGTTCTTTATGATTTCTTATTAAAAAACGATTTTCAAAGGCCATACTTCCTGAAGTAGATTTGATAGTTTAACAACTGGAAGGGTAAAACGTTGTCATTTAAAAGATTAATGCATTTTCAAAGATGGCTCAGTAGCAATACGTGACTATAAAGGAAGAAATACAATGTTTCTTGAAGTCAAAAATTCAAAGACTGATCACGAATTAGGATACAAATGGTACTGGGACTATTCATAGATGCAGGGTAACATTTCCAGGGTTCTTACATTACTCAAAAAGAATTGCTCTACCCTTATTTGGAGTCAGGAAGATTTGATGCATGCTTCTCTGTATGTGTGAAATAGTTTGCAAACATGACTTGCAGTAAATTTGAAGAGGAAACATGTACACAGAACCCAAACTTTCGTAATATACTGTTCAAATAGGTCTCTTAACTTTATCAGAAGTCTTTGAGCAGAGGTCTAAAGATCAGAACAGCACATGACTGACCCACCACATACAAACGTTCAAGAACATTAAGACACTTGTCAACAGTCAATACACAGATAACTACATGCACTGTAGTGTGTTCAAGTTGTGTAAGGGTAGCAGGATAGTTCAGCTTCAGGGTGGAGAGCGGAATCATGAAACAGCATGAGTATGTGTATGGTGCCATTGACCAGTATAAAGCCCTTTTGTTGTACACATGCAAATAAACAGATGTAAATGGATGCAAATACTGGCCTGCATGCACCGAAGAATGCTTTCTAAACGAGCATTATATGCATACAAACACATTACACAGACTGATTGTGCCAAACTGACCACATGAAAAAGAGGCGAATACTTTTGCATAATGCATCACCTTAGGAGCGCCATCTCATATGACTGAACATCCACCCTCTCTCTCCAGCACATGACAGGACCAGCTGCATAGACACAACTTCACTGTGGAGTAAGTATTGAGAGCTGACACTTGATGTAACACATGAGCTAAACCAGATGGTTGGTGAATTGTGTAACTGGGAGTATTCACACATTTATGTGTTCTTTTGGAGCGACAACTTTTGGGAAAACAATTTTACTCTATATTGCTTTTTAAACTGCTTTTATTTTACAGAAAGAGAAGGCTTTATATTGCATCAAATGTAAATATATTTACATTGTTTTAATGCTGAAAACTCTTTAATCAATGTGCACATTTGTACGAGATTCAAAACAAGCAAAACTATATTTCATGAAACTTTTTTTCTTGCTGACAAAAACTCCCAATACGACCGTCTGGTTGTAAATACATTTCACTTCTTTGGTGGCTTTTTCTTGCCCAAGCACTTGAACGCCTCATACAACAGCCTACCTCCTTGTTCCGTCTGGTGTCTGATGTCCTCGCACTTGTTTCCTCTTCTCCGCCCGTGTCCCACCTTTGAAACTCGCTGATAACAATTTCTGAAACTGAAAACCGCCATCAAGTTACGTCAGCACATTGTTCGAGAAGTTGCTACTTTTGTGTCGAAGTATAGGTCAACGAAGTCTGTCCGACTCTTTCTCGGTGAGTATCCACTTTGCGCGCAGACTGTGAATGCAGCCAGGCTGACCGATTCAGAGTCACTGCTGACAGACTGACAGAGCGACAGAGCGGAGATGCTGCTGTCAGGGAGGCCGCTTATCATCCCCACAGTCCCTCCCCCCCAACGACACCCATCTCTCTCTCTCTCTCTCTCTCTCTCTCTCTCTCTCTCTCTCCCTCTCGCTCTCTCGCTCTTTCAGTCTGTTACTACCAAGCTATTTATACTAAGACGCTCTTGGTACAGGGCTTGAGCTCCTCACACCTCTACACGAGGTGTTTACCATGATGACAGTATTCCCATGATGACATGGTAAACACTTTGGCGCGGTGCAAACTGTCTTTGTCATTGACACAGAAAGTAAAATTAAAAATCAGTAAAAGGAAGAAATAGGAAATCCTATGCAAGGAAATACAAAATTAAATAGAAAATAAAGACAAATGAATCATCGGGAAAGGCTACACCATGTTTACAATAAAGTGCTCTTTGCATTAAGTTATGTAATTATGATTACTAAGCGATCAAAATGCTGGCCATGGTATTCTTGCCTTAATACATAAAGAGTTTAAGTGATTTACACTACCTTCTTTTGATTGAAGTATGCTTGAAACAACTTGTATGAAGCTGAAAAGCAGCTGCACCAACTGACAAACTTGTTGCCTCCTCATTGATATTCAGCCCAGCAGTAGAGTGTCTCTGGGGGCTCAGCCCTCTGTCTCCCTCTCTTTGTTTGTGTTGGTGGTGGGTGTGTGCATGGGGTACCCTGACCCACAGGCAGTTCAGGCATGGACAAAGCATTCTTTTCAGACTTCATTGTTCTCTTGCTTCAGAAAAAAAAAAGTTTTGCAACAGAAGAGATCTAGAGAGGAGCATTTTATTGGAAGTGCAGCACTGGTGCACTTGAGCAATACTTCAAGAAGTACTGTACAGTGTCTTAATCAAACATGGCTCAAGTGACTGGTGATTTAATAACCGCCAAATGATCCAATAACCTTAGTGAAATGTAATGAATTGCAGTATTAAATATGCTATGAACATATAATGCTAAAACATCATATCACAATATAAGAAGTATGATATTTTATTGATTTACTTATAATTATAACTACAGTTATGGGATAGGATGATATAATGACACAATCAAGCACATTACAGTTTTCTGTTTAATTGTTTTATATATTTTGTAATATTTATAGTAATTACAGCACTCAGTATCAAATATTCCATTATGAGTTTTGGTTATCAGTATTGTTTGCTGTTACAAAACAAAGTGCTTTGGGGGAAAACATTGAAGGATTTATTCTTATGGATGCTCTTCAATAGCATTTGTGGAAACTGTAATTTTTCATCCAAAATGGGGATAGGACTGGATTAGAGAGGGGGCAGCACTTGGGCTGCAGCCTGCATGAGAGCTTGATGAGATAGTGATCACTGATCACAGGCTGATTCTCAAGAGGAAGCTGCTTCACAAGTGGGATTCATTATATGAGAGAAATGAACTCAAATAGCCTGGTGTCCCTGCCCCTCTCTCTCTCTTACACACACACACACACACACACACACACACACACACACACACACACACACACACACGAGCAGGCCCACACACACGCAGTCATTATTGCTTGTATTTTCAGGACGTGTCATGTCTGATCTCTGCCTCTGATGTCACTGAAGACGCTCATACACCTCCATTAGCCTGTCAAAACTAATCAGAGTGTGTGTCAGCGTGTGAGCTGTGCAAATGTGACAAGGAGAAAAGGAGAGAGAGGGAGATAAAATAGAGAGAAGAGGCAATTTAATTTCTTTTTTAATTCGCCCCCCCCCCTGCCCCAACACACACACACCATCCTTCCCTACCCTCTCTCATCCTCATTTCATCCAAGCAAGTGAAAAAAAGACTGAAGTGTTAATCTAGACTTTGCCATTGTAGCCCTCCTCATTTTCAGCAGGCTGTTATCGGGAACACAGACAGACTCCCCTGATGAATATTTTGGTGCTCATAAAGGCCTCCTGCTGGAGGGCAGGGGGACAAAGCGGGTCAGTTTCAAGCAGGGATATTAGATTCATAGTTTGTATCAAGGGTCTATTTCATTGGGGCACACACCATTCCCTCTTATACTCTAATATGCACCTACCCTAATGTAAATTTACACTTTTTAGTGCTATCCTTGCAGTGTTGAACTATTATTAGTTGTTGCTGTTTTGCAATCAGATGCTCTGGTAATTCTGAACAACATTCTGTTATCGAGAACTGTCAAGACCATTCTCCTATTATGAGTATATGAGGACACCTGCTGGACATATTTGACATTGTTTTAATTTCAAGGCAGCTTCACAGGAGTGTGAAGAATGAGTGAAGAAAGCATTATGACGGGCAAGAATTTCTCTCAACTTATCCAGATTCACACTTATCCAAACTCTCACACCAAGACCACCAAGACACATGCAGTTATCTCTGTATTCTTTATTGTTGTGTCATCTTCTTTAGTTGTCCATCATAACCTGATAACACAAAATATTCAGCTGTCAACTATAGAAAGAAACAAAGAACTTGCATTTACTCTAAAGATATGAATGTGTCTTAATTACCTGGTCGATCCAGTCGTTGAAGGCGGACACTCTGGTGAAGACGGTTGGTTTTTTCACAAAGTTGCAGCCGAGGCCAGAGACAAAGCTGGCAATGCCATGGACCTCCCAGGCTCCCTCTGTGTTCTTGCAGTTCAGAGGGCCGCCAGAGTCACCCTGGACACAGAGAGAGAGGAGGAGGGATTATTATGTTTTATTCATTTAGTGGAGATACTGGTAGACTGGCAGGGTACAACTTTGAGAATGACAATCAGGATCATTATTTTGCGAAGTATAATGAGCAGCTAAATAACACAGGAGTGTTGGCGTCTGACTCATTGGGCATTTTTATTTGAATGCACCTACTAGATTAAATTTCAAACTTTATCTATTTTTTCTATTCAAATAGTAGGTGCAGACCCATTGTTGCCAAAGCAAGTTGTATAGGATTTACTAAGTATGTAAGTTGTTTTTTTTTTCAGAGAAAACACTTATCTCATCATGTACAAACAAACACAAAGTAGAAACTTACATTGCATCCACCCACGATTCCATCCCCGCCGGCACACACCATGGTGGTCCTGAGAGCGACGCCCCACCAGTCAGGCTTGGAGCAGGTGGCGTGGTCAGCCACAGGCATCAAGGCCTGCTGCAGCTTATCAGCTATGGGGCCTCCGGCTAAAACACACAGGCAGAGTCCATTACCATCACGCGGATACACAAGCAGTCTGTCAAATCTGCTCCACAGATTTCCCTCCAGCGCCAAATTCAAAGTCCAGCTCAAAATTTTCAATTTAGGAGTAATCCTCCCCTTTGAAAAAAGTTTTAGCTGAAATCTCATGCATGAGATTTCATCCCAACTACGGAGGTTCCTCTGGGTTAACCCCAATCACACTCTATCACACACAGCTGGTTCTAACACAACAAACCAGCTGAAAACCCGAAAGGAGAGAATCATGTTGACTTTTCAAAGAAGCCAATCTCAAGGGGGAAAAAAGAAAATAAACACATCCCAGCATTCTACAAAGACTGACTTACTGTAGAGCCTGCCCCAACCGGTGATGTAGCAGGGGTAGAGGTTGGACAGCAGAGTGCCAGCAGCAGGGATACATGCCAGCTGCACCTGGTCACTCAAAGTCACAGGCTCTGACAGCTTGATCATGGCAATATCATTACTGCAAGACAAGCACGAAGAGAGAGAATGAGACTGAAGGGGAGACTGACAAGCAATTTAAAACCTTCTTTCAGAGCCAAAAAGGGGATAGAGTTAGAGCTAGATAATTAGAACAAGTGGAGTCTGTATTTTTGCAATTTTATCTAACTGTATTTTTATTGACTGTGGAGAAATGCAAGATCTATAAAGATACAGAATTAGTGGCAAACGTAAGTGAACAAATAGAAGAATGCATCTTTTAGCTCACCTTTTCACCTTAAACCAGAACAGCTGACATTATGATGATGTACTGTATGTTTCAACTCACACTTCACTTTCTACTGTAAGCTGGAGCTGGTCTTACCCGAAGGCCACAAAGATGGGGTTCCATTTCTCATGCACGATAATCTTCTCAGGCAGGATAGCCTTGGAGCCAGCCTCCTCCTCCACCAGGTTGTGTTTGCCCACAAACACCCTGTAGGAGAGCTTGGAGCTGTGGGGGAGAGTAGATTGATCAGGCCCATATCAAACCAAATAGAAAATTCAGTGCACAGTGAAATGTTTTGATTAGTTCAAATTAAAGTTAAAATGTGACAGAAAGATGGGGTTTTTGAAGTGTGCAGAGGGTCCAAATAACCTTGGGTGTATTTTTTTTTGACTGATTTTTTCTGTTTCATGACTGGACCAATCCTTTTTTTAAAGGTGGTAACGTATTATTTAGTGTCCTAAATTAGACAAATTATTATGGTGTTGCATTAGTACATTCTGCAGTAATACGTGTGTGTGTGACATGTAGATTTTTGCAATGGTGGTTGTGTTTTTCTGTTTATCCATTTATTTTCCTCTGCTGCCCGTACTTGATGCAGTGAGCAGCGGTCATGACCCAATTGGCAGCAATCAGAGATCCCCCACAAGTATGCCTCCATTCACCATCCCTCTCATACTGCAGAGAGATCTGGTCACAAACAAGAGGAGCATAATACAAATAAGATTAAATAAAAGAATGTTCTAGATTTGTAGACGGATTGCGCAGTTTATTAATTTAATTGAAAAGCAACCCTTTAATTACAGAACTGGGGCTAGAATCTAATAGGCAGATGCTAGACACATAAGGTTTGCCAGTTAATATAAAAACATGGACAGATGTGCATATATTAGCATACCTGCCAGGGCCAGCTGTTGGGCGTGGCATCTTCTCCGTTGACCACACGAGAAGTCAGGGGCTCGATGGGTGGGGTGCCGCACCCAAGGGCTGGACAAGTCAGAGATTAAAATGAGATAAAGATTGTTCATGGTGTAGGTGAGCCATGAGGGTACTTTTTCCCCCCAACATCATGCTATGACTGAATCATTTTTTTTCATGCGATGAAGAGTAGCACCTTGCCAGGTCATTGTGTTTTATCATGTATGCACACACAGACTCTCACACAAACTTTCAAACAATTACCCCCAGATTTAGAGAACACCAGATGTTCTTACCGCTAGCAATGAGCACTGAGGCCAGCACAATGGGGATCATGTTGATGGATGCTTCTGCTGAGGGACAGCAGGACACACACTCTCTTTTAAACTTTCCACCACAGGCAACACCCGCTCTAATCCCAGCAACACACTTTCCTATTGGTTTGCCATTTCGACCAGAGGCAAGGACAGACCAATGGAAATGAGGGTCAGTGAAACTGGGTGGCAGACAATTCGCACAGGTGTTCTTTCTGGAACATTTCTCATGACCTTCAGGTAGAGCTACAATGCCTGCAAAGAATTGGTGCGTTTGTAGGAGTTAGGATGTTAACATTTATATATCTTTGTCCTATAGGCGATATTGTAATTCCCTCATCCATATTCCCCCATCTATATTGTAATCCAAATATTGTACACCCACCCCCACTTCCAAAACAAATCTTCTTCTACAAAACCTGATTTTAACACTTGCATAACAGCATGGGAAGCAAACATCTGCATCACGACTGGCCTGTTTTTTTTTTAAAACAAAAAAGCACAAACTCAAGAGGCATTACTTTGACAAATGACAAATAACAAGTACAATGAGAAGCAGATGGCACCACTGGTGCAGAAAATATCGACAGTTACATTACAATCTTCCTGACATCTTACAGGAAACACAGTTGTTCAGTGAATTCTGCAGAGCCAGGAGTGTGTGCCATATTGTATGTCCATATGTATGACATAACCTATCACTCAACATGTTTCTCATTCAAACTTCTTCCCAGTGTTACTCTATGCAATGTGTTTGCTATCAAACCCTGACCCAGTGTAGCATGAGGTTTTTTTAAATTACTTGAATGAATATGTTATGAGGCCTGGAGGACATAGAAACAGCTCCTGAGGTGTGTAAATGCCAGAGTATGCAGGCCTGAGGTGACTCGGCATGCAGACGTTGTAAATCCGTCAGAGACTGCCGTGGTAATAATACCCGGCACAAAAAAAGGTTGAATGTTGCAGTTGAGTAAACAAGTAGAGTCAGGTGAGGAAAAGTCTGTGTATTACTGTAACACAGAATGGTTTCTGTGTAATGACGTTCACAAAAACATGCATCAGACTAGACAGAATCAGGTCATCTAAGACAAATTGGTTTATGCTTTCAGAGGAGCTTTAATAATAAGGAGCTTTATCTATGACCTCTCATTGTGCTTTTTATAAACTATTGTAGAAGTTTTAAAAAAAAAGAGAAAAATCCAACAGACTACTTCAGGAAGAAGACTGAACTCTTTTCTAATGAATCTCAGTTCCCCAGTTCACCACTAGATGGGACAATTTATCTGTTTAGACACCAAGGTGATATTCTTTACAAAAGAGAAACATTCAATGTTATACTTTGAGGCTGTTTGCAGAGAATGGCTACATTCAAGCTTTGTGACAGATTTAGAAAATCAATTATCATTATGGGTTGCAGCTTATTAAAAGCTGGCAAGAAAAGGTTTTACAATAAGACCTTCAACTAATGACAACAATATCAATGGAACATTGTTGTTTTCTTTGCATTGAGATGTTTGGAGCGACCCATCTCTAGTTTATAGCCTGTAGAAAATACTTGAATGAAAAGAGACTTGAAAGGCAACCATGGCAACAAAAAAAAGCTTAGACATGCTGGTGTCTGTATGCATGTGTGTATGTGTGTGTGTGTGTGTGTGTGTGTGTGTGTGTGTGTGTGTGTGTGTGTGTGTGTATGTGCGTGTGCGTGTGTGCGTGTGCGTGTGCGTGTGTGTGTGTGTGTCTAACCTTCATTCTCCAGCTTCTATACACAATTATTTAAAGGTAATTGAAATAAGTCTTCAAATTTGTAAAACATGGTCAAACCTATTACAGGCATGTGTTTCCAAAATAGATGTCTGGCTTTCCAATTTTAAAAACATATTGAACTGACAGGAAGTTTTGACAATTATTCAAAAACTCCAAAAATATGCTGCTCACCACAGAAACATGAATGCAGGCAGATGCAGGCTGTCATGTTGCAGGATGTTTCATGGCCGGAAGAAAAGTAGATTGCATCATCATCTGGAAGCCCTTTCTTGGCTGAATCTCGTAGTTTGTAGGAGTTTCATGTTTTTCTCATTTTGCTCAGCCCATGAACATCCACACTGTTAGATTTGTTTTGAAATATACAGATGTTTTTCTCCAGTTGCTGTCTTATTTGCCACAGGCAGTGTGTTTCAAGCTGCAGGGCTGAAGTAAATCCAAATATCGGCTGTCTGCTGCTGATTTGCTTTTATCGTATTCCTTCCTTCTGATGTTAACAGAGGGCTCTCCCGGCCTTCGCCGTCGCTTTTACATTTTCTGCTGCGTTTGATTCATTTCCTTGTAATGTGTTTGTTTACTTTTGTTTTAATTCAGAGCTTCCCAACATTCCTTTTGGCTCATCATCTCTGAGAAACTCCCAGGTTGGGAACTACTGATGTAATTAAATCTCATAAGTGCATCATGACCCAACTGGTCTTCCGACAGATCGTGTACATACTTGCCAGGTTTTTCCCTCCTTCCATGCTGAGTGGGAGAGGACCGGGGAGCAGTGGGACTGGGTGTGGCCTGTCTCAACACACACAGAACAGAGCTGCAGTGTCTTTAACCGCCTACAATTGAGTGTTTTATTATTTGAGTTGACATTTGTGTTTCGTATGTTTTGTTTGTCTTTTAATTGGATAAGTCTATTGTGCCTTTTTCTGCGACATAAACATTAACTATAAATAAACTATAATAAAAAAGGGATACGCTTTCTTATGTTTTACACTTGTTTTTTTGTGCAGTTTTACTCTGCCTTTAATGCTTTTCACTCAACTCATACATCATTGTTTAGTCTAATTGGTGAACTGTTTTTGTCTAACAATGTACTCAACAGAGTGTTCTTTATTGCTTCAGTTTATATTTATTTATTTTAATCTCTTAATTTCTTAAGTCTTTTTCCTGGGTTCTTGTGACTGTTCTTTTCATTGTTAGGTTACTAATGTTGGTTGGGTATTTTGTTGTATGGGTTCTTTGGCTGTTGTGTTCTTGTCTTGGTTTGTTTGGTGTTGTTTGGGTTCTTAGTGTTTTCTTCGAATGAATGCTTTTGCTTGTATGTCAAAGCACTTTATTAACCTAAAGTTGGTGTATAAATAAAGTTTGTATTGTTATTATAACTCTTCTCAATTTGAGTTTTGTTCTTCAGGATTATCTTGTCATCGGTTGTACACACCTATCAACAGAGTCATTCATAATTACTTGTTTATGGTACCACAACAACTATTTCGTATGTGGGAGGCTTGTTTTCCCTATGTGCAGGGTTTTTTGTAATCTTGGGAAACATGCCAAACTATGTAACAGAATCTTTAGATTTGGACAAACGTATTCACTGTTTTATAAGCATCTAACACTGTGTGGTCTGTGGGAACTAAAACTCACTTCCTGTGTTTGTGTGTGTATACATATAAACACATTTACAGCAGTTAAGTCCATTACAAACTTTCTTTTGATCCCTTGATGTGAACAAAAGATTTCCACACTGCACTGGCCGAAAATATTGTTATATCTGACTCATGGACAATTAATTATTTTATGTATAGAAAAGGTTATGCAAATTCATTCAGCAAGAATGTATAGGATCCATTATCGCAGTGTCACACAGAATCTTAATCTTAAAGAAGATACACAATATACAGTGAGATAAGACAAAAGAAGCAAACGTGCACTGATAACGTGCACTTAGAGGTAATGACAAGGTCATTTACATACATGTAACAATATCATTAAGAGCAAAACATTTAGGCCTAATGATAAAAAAAAAACCCTATTCTTGAATTGGGTCATTTTGTGTATTGGCCTATTGATTGACTTAATTAATTCTCTAATCTAATTCTGGAATCTAAAATGTATATACATTTTAGTTTTGTTTGGTTTCCTGAAGGATTCTACACTATTGACTATGTAGCATTATGTGCAAAACATGACATGTATTATAGCTCTGCCTTTATTTTTTACTTTAATGACACAGTCGACCATGTTTGAACTACTTTTTATTGCCCGATTAGTTGGCCAGCGACCAAAGGTTCAAAGGTTTTTCTCAGTGCTTCTATAAATCCTCCACATTTGTCTGGTGACATCCGCAGAACAACCAGCAGCCATGTCCAAGACCACAGAGCCATCGACACACACCAGTGAGTAGAAACCCCTTTATTACAGAAAATGAATAAAGAAGTAAGACTATGGCTTCATAAAAATCACAAGTAAGGATGTCGTTTTTTGTCTTTAGAAACTAAATCATTTGTGACTAAAATCTTATAAATCATTCCTTTATGACATTATTGTTTACATCGGGGGAAAAACACATCTTTAGTGTCCAATCAATCAGGTTTAGTCATTATGTTATTTCGTTGCATTTCAAACTCTGCTCCTCAGTTCTATTAGAATATGTTGACAACTATTGTTCCTGCTCCAATGTCTCCTGTTGAATCAGAGCTCGAGGAAGAACATGCACAATGTCTCATTAAGAGCTTTTAGTCTTTCACAGCTGATAACTCAAAGAACAAAAAATAACTGTCTGACAGGTCCCTGCACAGGAAAAACAAAAGGAGCAGAAATTAAAAAGATGTGCAGAAATATGACAGTTAATTCCTACAAGGTCATTTACTTGAATACAGTACTGCTGGTGACGTGAAGGAAACACTTCATCAGACAATTGACTGTCACAAAGAATCTTCTGTTGAAATTGTGATCATACCAACAATGAAAGTTTGAAAAAATACCTGAAACAATTAATCACAGCAGCTCTGGGCTTGTGTGTGTTGCTGTTTTTGTTTTCTACAGAATAATTTTGCATCAGTCGCAGCAGTTGAGGGTTTCATGAAGTGACAGCACACATTCAGGGATCATTTGCGATGTTGCAGTAATCACAATCAAAACACAGAAAGTCAACATTGTTGACTGTTAAAGCCCAAAGCGGTTATCTCTCTATTGCACATTCTCACATTCTGGTTTTTATGGGAATGAACCAAATTCTGACCTTTATGATTGGATGTAATAACCATTTACACAGTCAAAACTCTCATATGTAACCTATAAACTCAACATGAGGCAGCATATTGAACTGCTATGTTTTTCTTTTGCTAATCACGTACTCTCTTATATGTTTTGCTATCTCCATTTCGTCTGCAGATATGAGGTAATGAAAGGGAATTGGTTATTGGTTAACAGATAAGACAGCAAATAGAGCAGGTGTCATTCCCAGTGCATGACCCCACACAGTCATAAGCTGTCTCTTTCAGGAGCTGTTACAGTACATGATGTCTTCCACCTTACAGGTGGTAATAAAGATTTCTCACTACATTTTTTTAATCACACCAGATTGTGCCATTTCAGTGCCGTGTTTGTTAAAGCAGCTGCTGAGCTGTGAGAAAGTAGGAAGGATATGTAGAATGTGTGAAAATGTGAAAAAAATAGTCTCCTGACTCAACCTGTTTAAAAAGATAAAGCTTTTGTTAATGATTGTCTTGGAGAAAAGGAGGATTTTCTGGCACAAACTTCACCAACTGACAAGGTGCATGAAGAGTGAAAGGCTTAGAAGAGGTCAAAATGCTCCAGCAACACTTGTAGTAAGATGAACTTTATTCACAATTTAGACCAATTTAGGTCTAAATTGTTAATAAAGTCGTTAATGATTGTCTTGACATTTTAAGATCGGGGTGAATTATTTTGACAAATCCAGGGTCAAATTTATTTTTGTGGTCTCTTACATCACTTCCTCATTCTCACTTGTTCAAAGTCCCAAAGCTGTAAACAGTTCACAGCACCACACCTATTCTTTATGCATATCTGTGATGATATGTGTGTGTGTGTGTGTGTGTGTGTGTGTGTGTTTACGGTGTGAAAAGTGTGGAGCCTATGTTCAGCAGTTTCTCATGTATACTGAGTGCTATAATATGTGTATAATATGTTCCCTCTCTGCTTTATCTCCATAGATTATACAGGGTACTATAATAAAAAAACAGCCACTCACGGATCCTCTCCTCTCCTCTCCTCTCCTCTCCTCTCCTCTCCTCTCCTCTGCTCTCCTCTCCTCTGCTCTCCTCTCCTCTCCTCTCCTCTCCTCTCCTCTCCTCTCCTCTCCCCTCCCCTCCTCTCCTCTCCTCTCCTCTCCTCCTCTCTCAGTATCCAGCAGGCATAGATGTCCGCAGGCCGATGGGCTGGAGAGAGTGGCTCCTCTGGTTAGTTCTATGGAAGAAACACCTGATCCCATCCCCACCTCCATCAAGGGGACTATTCCAGCCTGGATCAATGGGAGCTTCCTGAGAAATGGTCCTGGGAAGTTTGAATTTGGGAAAGACAGGTATTTGAGAAAAAAACATAGAACACATGGTCAACTTTTACAAAATATATGTTACTTCCATACTGTAAATGGAGCTTTACTGGTAGTACAGTTAATTAAACACAGCATTGACACATATAAAGTCATTTAAAGTATACCAAGAACAGTTTCAATACTATATTCTGTTTATAAGAAGCAACTATCAGGAGGCAAATGCATTGGTTGAAAAAAAAAGGTTGTATAAATTGAGACCGTCTCATCTCACATCTCACTGGATTTAATACATTCCTCATTTTCTGTTTATATATAATCCTGGGTAGATAAAGACATGTTTTCTTTGTAAATAATAAATAAAAGATTAAATGGCCAAATGAGAGTTTTTGTGCAGGTATCACTATGTCCTGTGGAAACACCTGTCTTCATTTACCTCTCAGATACACCCACTGGTTTGACGGTATGGCCATGATGCATCGCTTCCACATCAGTGAGGGAAACGTCACCTACAGCAGCCGGTTCCTGCAAAGTGACTCATACGTTCAAAACTCAGAGAAGAACCGCATCGTGGTGTCAGAGTTCGGGACCTTGGCTATGCCTGATCCCTGCAAGAACATCTTTGCACGCTTTTTTTCACGCTTCCAGATCCCCAGTATGTTTGTGTTCTCTGCATAGTGTTATATTTGAGGAACACGTGTCAATGTGTCAATGAAGCACTATATGTAAAACATTTCTGATGTATGTTTGAACAGAGGCTACGGATAACGCCAGTGTTAACTTTGTCAAGTACAAGGGAGACTATTATGTCAGCACTGAAACCAACTATATGAGACGAGTGGATCCTCAGAGCCTGGAGACCAAGGAGAAGGTGAGTCACTGTTACAAATATAAAGACGTCTTTTGAATGCTCATGCTGATAAAGAAGCCAAATTGGTAACAGCTAGGAACTTTGGGTGACTGTTGATAATGGTGACGATGAAGACATCAAAGATTATGACGCTGTGCATTTAAGGTGGACTGGAGTCAATACATTGCTGTGAACTCAGCCACAGCTCACCCACACTATGACCGTGAAGGGGCGACATACAACATGGGCAACTCCTACGGCAAAGCAGGTAACTAATTGTCTGCCTATTCATTCATCTCTGATGTCCTTATGTGCTCCACCAAAACTCATCATGTTTTGGGGCCTCCTCAGGTTTCTTCTACAACATCATCCGTGTGCCTGCGCCTGCAGAGGAAGAGGCAGCAACAGAAGACTCTGCAGACCTGAATGGAGCCAAAGTGATCTGCTCCATCCGTGCAACTGAACCCAGGAAGCCTTCCTATTATCACAGCTTTGGTGAGATACACAAAACAGTTTTACAAACAACTCTGCAAAGTCTGCATGCTGCATGTACTGAAGTCATTTATGAGGATTTTTTTTTTTTTTTTTGCCTGAACTGACAGAGTTTTTGTGCTTTTATTAATTACTCATTTGAATTCTCTCCTCGTGCCTCTTTTCGTCAATCACACGTCCTTTGTCTTTCTGCTCGGCTTTCACTATCTGTCTCAGTTTATAACTGTGCCGCTGACTCACACACTGAGACACATACTTTCTCCTTCACTCAGGGCTTCATAAAAAATATAAAACCCATTAAAAAGACACATAATCAACGTTTTGCCCTAGTTTCATCCCTGCCTTAACTCTGAGAGCATTGTGGAGAGGATACACATTGTTTGTGTAACAGTGCTGATTTTGTTGTTTCAGGCTTCAGTGTTAAGTCTACAGTTCAGTCATTGACACTTGTGTCAAGAACTAACTTCAGACGTCATATCATCATAATCATTTGTAAAAAATAGCAATGCAGTTAGATTTAATGTTGCTTTATGAGGGAGCTCTTAGAGAAACACAGCAGGAACGTAGATTCTGCTGCAGGGAACTTATCACCCTAATAAACAAATACACTAATATAAGATATCAGTAATGTCGATACGGTTTATTTTTGGAAAGCCATGACAGTGGTGACGTTTGTGTATCAGCAGAGTAAAGAAAGAAAAGTCACACCTGTATGAATGTGATTGGTTATTACAAGTCAGCTGATGAAGAAGTCAATGGTAATATTGCAGCACAGATTAAATGTACTGAAACACCATATTGCTTTATTTAGTGTTATATTTATATTTCCTCCAGACCGCCGATGCTCTACCAGACTGTCTGGCACCAAGAAATTTCACATGTGATGAAACACTGCCTGGTTATTCAAATACCACATAATTACCGCTGAACGGTTACAGTAGACATTTGTTTTGTTTGTTTACACCCCATCTCACATGTTTACCTGCTGGAATAATATTTTGTTTCATTCCAACAAGGTTGGTTCTGAAGTGTATTTATTTTGCAAGCTCACCAGCCAAAAGTGGAGAGGCATCAGATGCAGCCTCCTGCAAAAATGCACATGACTTAAATAAAAGAATGCCGTCTTTATTGGAAACCTGTTATTAGTCAAAATCAACAAAGTCGATGTCATTAAGGAAAGATAGAAATATAGTTTACACCTAAGTCATGAAAGAGATAATGCAGAGGGATCATCAGCTTTGACCCATTTTATTAGTGTTCATTAAGTTTTTAAGCATTTTATTGGGGCTTTGCAGTGCTTTGTGGTGAATCGAGAAGCCCTAAAAAGTTACTCTCCCAAGCTCCCAAACACATCTATCTGTATCACAGCAAAACTATTAAAAATATGCATGTATATAAACATGTTTCAGTTTAATGCAAAAATGTCCTCCTGTATGCGCCTTCCCTCTCCAGTCATGTCAGAGAACTACATTGTGTTCATCGAGCAGCCGCTCAAGCTGGACCTGCTGAAATTCATGCTGTACAGAATCCAGGGGAAGAGCTTTCATAAAGTCATGACCTGGGAGCCTCAGTATCAAACTGTCTTCCACCTGGTCAACAGGCACACAGGCAAGGTTGGTTACGATAAGTTATCTGCACTGCAATAGATCTGCTTCAAAAATAAAGTGTGAAATTAAAAAAACAGTCAGAACAAAAAATAGAAAAAAATGCCAGCTAATCTCTTCACGCATGGTGGAGTTTTTCCTTTATTTATTTTGATGGAGTCACACTCTGATGGTGTAGCCGTTTCTCATACACTGTTACTCTCAATTTTCTCATCTCATTACACAGCATACCCATTAAGCATACCAGATCAAACTTTCATAATGTGAAGGTACACTACAATAACAGCAGTGCCTGCCAGAGCTCTTGTCCCCAAACATTAAAACCAAAACACAAAAATCTGCCTTGTTCTTCCAAAAGCCCAACATTTTTTTATTATTTTGACAATGTATTCCTGATGGTTTATTCTGACTGATCCAACAGGAGAGTAAAGTGAAGTATCAAGCAGCACCAATGTTCACGCTGCATCAGATCAATGCTTATGAGGACAATGGGTGCTTGGTGATGGACATGTGTTGTGGGGACGACGGTGAGGTCATTGGAGACTTCACACTGGAGAACCTTCGCAGAGACTCAGGGAAGGAAATGGACAAGGTAACATACGGTGTACACTTGAAATCATATGCAAAAGCACAATCAGAAATGTACAAATTAATAATCAATTAAAGCTCGCTTTCACCGAACTAGCTCAAAAGAAATGGTGTGTATGATGATGGTTTGCATTCTTTTCCTTAAGTCCATTCAACTATCCATCCATTGTAACTTACTTCAACAATGTCCACAAACATTTAAAAAAAAGAGGTTCTTCTGGTCCGATGTATTATGCCCCCCTCCCCCCTTTTTAAAATCAAGGCCGTCTTCAACTGTCTCTCGCTGTTACTATCTATTGAAGTCTGTCTCTCAGGCTCTTGAGCCCTCTGTCTTTTAAATTGTGTCTTATTTTCTCATTTTACTCTACACTTTACACAGTTTGGGTCTTATTGCCAAACTTACATTTTTTTTTTAAATGTCTGTCTGAATCTTTTTGGCAGTTTTACAACTCATTGTGCAGAAACCTCCCACGGAGATACGTCCTGCCCCTGAATGTGGACGAGAAGACTCCTTTGGACCAAAACCTTGTCACTCTGCATTACTGCCAAGCCACAGCGAAGCAGACAAAACCAGGACAGGTAGGATTAAATGGAGTGCAGAATGCTCTCATTCTTAATACAATGTTATATATTAAATGTACATTACACTATAGCTCCAGTTTTCGTGGAATAAAGCACAGAATAAGGCCTATAATTATGATGAATACAGCCAATTCACTCCCACACACTCTGCACAATTATCCAGCGTGGTGACACACTCAAGGTGCTTTCTGCAAGATAGTAATTTCATGACTTACAGCGGATAAATATTACGTCAAAATGAGAGTCCACCATGTGGTGGAACATTTGCCATTTAACAGCTTTTGCATGGAACAGGCACACATACTTACATACACACTGTGCAACAGTTTCTTACAGTAGAAAAAAAGCTGAAATGTTGCGTTGTAATGACAAAGGGTAATGTTTCAGTTGTCATGACTACTGAGTGACACTGTCTTCACTGTAAGTTCTCATTGAGAGCGGTGATTTGTACATGTTACAGTGAAAAAACTGCCATGACTGTGCCGTGGCTACTCAAATCACTGTAGGCAGAAAGAAAAGTGCATAAAAAAGTACATACACAAAAGTAAAATGATATTAAATGTGTCTGTTCTTATCTAGACTTTCAAATGAATGCCAGTGCTCTAATGTAGGTATCCATTTACCTGTTTTAGGGATTAATGCATTATTGATTCCAGCCCTTTAAGCACAGAAGGGTACAGTACATATCTTGGAAATGATACACTAGACACATTTTTTTTTAGATCAATTGTAAAAGTTTCACTCATCCAAAAAATATTTAAACTTCCTCTGACCCTGAAGGTTTACATGACCCATGAGGAACTCCACGACGACGAGCTGCTACAATATGGCGGCCTTGAGTTCCCTCAGATCAACTATGACAAGTACAACGGCAGACCTTACCGCTACTTCTACTCCTGTGGCTTCGGACACGTCTTCAGTGACTCCCTGCTCAAGATGGATGTCCACACCAAGGAGCTTAAGGTCTCTACCTTCTGAGGAAAAAGCCTCATTATTAACAAGGCAGGATATAACCACATCAAAGTTATTTCTTCTGCTCTTTCTCTAGCACTGGGGACAGGGTATGAAGGGATGGTTTTCTGACATGAAAGAGTTCAGAGTACAAAAGGGATGTTTTTGTAATCCCCCCTGCCTAGGTGTGGCGTTATCCCGGGTTGTTCCCGTCGGAGCCGGTCTTTGTTGCGTCTCCCAACGCTGTTGAGGAAGATGACGGAGTGGTGTTGTCTGTCATCATCACACCCAGAGAAGTAAGTCAACCACAACAAAAAGTCCTTCAAAGACAATGTAAAAAAGCAGACAAATAGTCCATTAAAATGACTGTTTTTGACAATGTTGTCTGGTGGCTTTGGCAATCAGGTATCCTCAAGTTATGTTCTCACACACTTTATACTCTATTGTGTATAATTTTATATTTTTCAGAGAAAACAGATGGATGGACAATCATTGCCATGATTGTCCATCCATCTGCAATGTTTTCATTGGCATGATTGTGGGAAATGCAACTTTTTTTCTTATCAAATTTAATCACCATTCATTTTTGTTTCTAGGAGAAGAGCACTTTCCTGCTTGTCCTGGACGCTAAAACTTTTACTGAGCTGGGCAGAGCAGAGGTCCCTGTCAACATCCCATATGGGACCCACGGAGTATTTAACGCGATGGGCTAGATGTGTCAGCGCTCTGTGGAAAATCACAGTTGAACCAGCAACCAGCTACTTTAGTCACAAAATTGAAAAATCTCTGTTGAAGTCAATGTCTGTAAAAAAATCCTAAACTGTAAAAAGAAAGTTAAATAAAATACAGGGGAGAAGGGAAAAACTGCAGATTCATGCTATTTGTATATCCTTCTTTGATCAGAAAAGGTACATTTCGTCCCTGTGTGCTGCATTTACAGTAGATGGCAATCTTTTGGAGACAGACAGCCCAGCAGCAGCACACTGATTATGTTTGTCCTCTGTGTGTTCCTATGTCCTCTTTAAAGGTTTTAATGAAACAGCCTTCAGACAAATACCTGAAGCTATGCAGCTGGTGCTTAGAAGGAGGAAACTGAGAAGGACCCTACTTTACATTTGGGCACAAAAAACACCCAAACAAAACTTGAAAGTCAATACACACTTTAAAATAAAAATCAATTTACCCTTTTTTTTTCTGTAAAGCCACAGTGTTTTAGCACCATCACACCACTGGAAACGCTATACTCCCAGTGAGAACCCAGCAGCACTTAGGATACATAAAAATGCATCAGAGGAAATTCAATTTCTGTCAAAGTAATGTGATAGAAATGGACAACGTCTGAAATGCCTGGAAAACAAATGGATCTAACTGGTCGATAGCCTCCAGAGAGTCTAGCAGAGGTCACATCCCAAACGTAAAACTGTTTTATCCGCTCAAAACATCCCAAAACAAAGTTGACACACACACACACACACACACACACACACACACACACACACACACACACACACACACACACACAGAAACACAGCATGTAGGAGCCTGGTTGTGAAAAGGAGCAGTTTGTCGTTTCATTATATTAAACTGTGGTCTAAAAAGAACAATTCAAAGCAGCCTACGGTTACACTTGTCACTCCAACGTCTCAACTGTTGACTTTCCTGATGTCCGTGTCATTGACTTTTTTCTCACATTGATCCAAACAGATTGATCTAAACTGACTCCAGGCTCTGCACCTAACAGGCATGGCTCTCAAGCTAAAAGGTCTCGATTACGATATGAACCATATATTTCAGCATTTTTAAAAAATTTAATAATTGACTTTTAGCCATGAGTTACAGTGGAGAAGTGGAGAAGTTTTAAATGTATGTTTTGCAACAGCAAGTTCCATTCTTCAATAATTTATGGTTGTACATTACAAACAGGCTTCATCCGTAGCTTCTCGTATTACACTGAAGTGACTAAAACAGGAGGGAATAGAGCTTAGAGAGCTGTTTCTGTTAAATTAGTTCTGGGTATTAACAACACTTGTGTTTTTGTCATGTTCTCTGCTAAACTCAGGCTGTTTCTCTTAATAAGCATGCTGCACAGGTCTCCCAAGATACACATTAATTAGCTCATAATTCCAAATGTAATCAGTCATGCTTAACCCCTGTGTTTGTGTGTGTGCGTGTTTGTGTGTGTGTGTGTGTGTGTGTGTGTGTGTGTGTGTGTGTGTGTGTGTGTGTGTGTGTGTGTGTGTGTGTGTGTACATCTGCATGTGCACGTAAGCTCAGGTTCATTTGTGCTCTCTCCAACGAGCATGACCTGCAAACAGAGATACAACGACCTTTGACATAAGATAAGTCAGCTGCTAAATGATGTGTTTGCATCCTGCAAGGCCAAGCAAACCCTTATCAATGCAACCCAACAGACCTTTCATTTTAAGTATTATTGGATGAGCCATTCAGCATGAGGATCAATAATGAATTCAGCGTGTTATTCTAGATAGTTATCACTTTGATGGCTGGACGAGTTGGGATCACCTGGGTCGAGTTTTAATGATGTCTAAGCACACCATAGCTGCTTCAGTCAGTCTGAAAACTTAAGCACCTGTACACTCTGTGACATCATTAAACTCACACACAGCATTTGTATGCAAGTTTGTGTGTCCGGCTTTCAAGGTGACAATTTCAGACTGTCTACGCTCTCATTTGACCCCTCAGAGTAAGCATGATCTCACTCTAAATCCCCCACCACCAACACCAACACCCCCCCCCCCCCCCCCCGCTGCTGTCTCTCCAAGCACAAGTTACTGCACTGAGTCTTTACTCTGGCTTTTATCTATATCATTATTTTGTATCCTACGAATTCAGAATGACATCATCTACATTCACCACATTAGACACACTTCTCAGATGAAGAAATTTCCCTAAATAGTGACAACAATGTCTTCCAGATCCAGATTTGTCACTTCCCTATCTTCACGGTCTTGTGTGAGCACGCTTATCTGACATACACATTATGTGCATCTGCATGTGAGTGTCTGCAAGCCCTTTCTTCAGTGCACACAAGTATATGCTTATTTATGAAAGCATTTTTAGAGAGCAATGCGCGCGCGCGTGAGTGTATGTGTGTGTATGTGTGGTAGTGCTTCTCTGTGGGCTATCGCTCTAATTGTACATAAAAAACCAGCAGCTTTATGAAGTCAGAACAGAGCAATTAAATACCCACAGAGGGGGTGAATCGTGCACTGTCAACAAGAATAAACTCCCACCATGGACCTGACAGTGTGGCTCAAGAAGAAAATGTGAGGAGAGGATTTATCCATATCATGGATGGAAATAATGCAACGCCTGAATACAAATCCACAATGCAAATGTAGCTGTTTTATTCACTGTGTTTGCAGTTAACGTTTCTTCATGTCTTATTGTATTATTAGAAACATCTTCTTCATCCTGAGCCTCCTGTGTAAGCAACTCTAAACTTTATACTGTTTATGCAACTGCTCTTCAGAGAGAAATTACTTGAATAACTAAATGTCTTCTTTGTTATCCGCTGAAATAAAGGAAGAAAATTGGTTATGGCTTTGGAAACAGTTGCCCCAAAGGACATTCTTTCTTAAAAAAATGCATATCTGCTTAAAAACAATGAGAGAAAAGGCTGTTTCATTCACTGCAGCTCTAATGCAGGACAGAAGCACGATACATTCATGGTGTTGGGTGAGGCTTTTCAGCGCCCTCATAATGACAGAGGCTTCAAATTCTGGGGGGAGATGAGAATAAGCCCAGGCCAATATAGGCAGAATGAGGCATTATAACTTCAAGCTCTTTTCCCTCTTGGATGGCAGCCTGGGCTGACAGTCAAACATCATTATGAGCCAGTGGCCTTGCAGTTTGTCACTGTCACAGCCACTAAATAGAGACTTTGTTTTCAAGATTTACAAAGATTTATGACATTCCAGGCACTATTTAAGCAGTGATGCGCAACAAAGTCATTTTGTTTAATGTGAAGCTACTTTGAAAAATGGCAAGATTCTTCAGGCTGTGGGCTTATTTCCTCTGAGCACACATATAATATGAAGCACTGTGCTCCTTTGTTTTTATCTTTATTTCAATCAGAGGAAACCCAGATGTGAAGTGAAGTATTGGGGTATGGATGAATGAATGAATGGTGGCATTTTCACCATGATTGTTGAGTCACAACCCTTGAACTCTGTCCCAAAAAATCATTTGCAGATTTCAGTGAATTGTTGGAATAAAGGGGCTGATGTCAGCCACACATGAAATGGGCAAGTGGCCTTCCTAAATACTTGGCATAAAAGATTCACTATGTGCTGTATGACCGGATGACCGGAAGAATGCAAATAGGCAACTCTCAATTTCCTCCAAGAATTGCCTTCAGTTGTATTTGGAGCAGGACTCTAGACCACCTATGAAAAAGATTTTAATGGTGCATGACAGATATTGCACATTGACCACAGAAATTAATTCCCATAATGTGTATATGCTTTCACAAGAAGTCATATTGCATTGCTGGAGGAGATCAAATAAATACCTTATAGGCCAGGTAAAGTCACTATAATATATACTGCTGAACTCCGCATGTGTTGTTCTGCTGATTCTTCTATTGGGTAACATTTATTATTGGCCCCTCAATGTGAGCCAGTCCAACGTTTTCCAATGAGGGCACCCACTGCTCACAGCGCCCTCTGCTGGAGCACACAAACTCCTCTTTATAAAGTGCTGTGATGCCTCGACACACACACATGCAGTCAGTGCAAAAGAAGCGTTCACTCCTTCCACAGGAGCGCACAGATTTTGAAGGAGCCAGTGGTGAGAAAAGGGAAAAATCCAGCAAGCAGCGTTTTGAGGCACTTATAGATGACTTCTTCTAGCACGTTACAGACCTTTCTGTAGCCGACAGATCGTTTTCATGCCAGTTTGAGGGATGTTTTAGGAACAAATTATCTCCAAGGGGCATTTGGAGCGCGCAGCCTGAGCCCTATAATGCGGAGAGATCAAGTCTCTGTAGTTTATCGGTATGAACGCAGCACACACGGACCCTGAGAAACTGCTTTCATGGATTGACAGCTTGAGTGATTGATTGGCATTTGATTTTTTTTTTTGTTCTTCGAAATCAGGGGATTTTTCCGGTTCGTGGTTAGTTTATAAATAAAACGTGGATTATTTTAAGGATATTTTCGAACGTGCGACTTTAATGAGGATACAGCTTTTCATTTTTTTTTTTTTTACAGTTAGCCTGCACCTGGGTCAAGGATCGTAAGAGAGGGAATTAACCTTTAATCAGGTGGAAATATTTAGTCTCCTTCTTGGACACTAACTCATCTCTGCAGCCAACATGAAGTCTGTCACTGTTTGGATATGCGTCTACAGCTTCCTTCTGCTCCTAGGTGAGAAGTGAAATATGAAAACAGCATATGCGATGGTGTGTAAATGTGCTAATTCTGACATTTCTAGCTCCCATAGAGAAGTTCTTAAATCCTTAATAATTCGTTGGGGAAATGATCTTGTATTATTTCCACTTTTTCTTGCAGGAGTTGTTTTAGGGCGAACGATTATTCATCTTTTGAAATTATTTGTTGTAAATGATGAAGGGCGTCATGTTGCAGTCGGATGCGTTGATTTAATTATGTTTAAGTGTCACCTAGAGGTGCTTACCGAACTTAGAGTATGCAACTAAATCACTTCTGGATCCATTAACTGTGGATTCTGTTGTGTTACAAAATTAATCCAATTATGCAAAGCTCATAACTGCAGCAGCACAATCCATATTTCATTCGGATTCAAACTTATGCTATGTCAAAATAAATGTCCAGTTACACACTTGTGTAGTTGATTTTGAGGAAATGAATCGTCATCATTATCATCATTATCATCTTCAGCAC
The DNA here is from genome assembly GCF_963584025.1 of Labrus mixtus. Classification (NCBI taxonomy): domain Eukaryota; kingdom Metazoa; phylum Chordata; class Actinopteri; order Labriformes; family Labridae; genus Labrus; species Labrus mixtus. The sequence continues at coordinate 14,617,226 of NC_083616.1, read as the reverse complement.
AATTATCGTAAGAAGTTTCATCACAGGCCACTTCTAAAGTTAAAATCCGCCTGCTAACAGAATATTTGTCTCTGGTTACTTCAGCTGACTCTTCCTCACCCGTTGCTCTCTCCCACCGATGCAGTGTTTCCACCTCTCTGAAATCAATGCTAAATATCACCACAAGGGGTCGCTCTTGTCATTTCTCTGTTTGTACTTTGGTTTGCGTGAAGGTGCGTTTGAATCTTGACTCCTGTCAAACTGCAGCACCTGCGCCTCTGATCTGTGGATCACTGTTAACTCATTTCAAACTCGTTTTCAGCTTATCTGGATGGGACTGAAGCGTAGTTCAGGTCCTGTAGGTGCTTCTTTGATATGAGATAATTAGACAATCTTCAATGATCAAGCCGCCCCTTAATTAGGTTTAATAGTCAACTAAAAGCTGTAGACTAACATGTTTTTTAGGCTTTGGATGATTGTAGGTGATTACAGGACAAGACTCATGTGAACTGTGAAGTATGTGACTATCTTAAATTAAAAAATGCCTCTGCATGTCAGGGCTTGTAATAGCATAAAACCAGTTTATAAGTCCCACATTAAGAGGAAAAAAAACAAGATCAAAATTAAGTGTATGGCATGTGCTTGAACCTGCATTCACACACAAATTTACAAACCCCTCACACCCTTTATTGCAATTCTATCCCCACTTTCTCTTGTTACCCCCAAACTGTCTCCTGGTCCCCACCTAGATGAAGCATCCAGTTCTTGGGGTGGTCCCTCTGCTCTGTCCGCGTCCTTGGCCAACGGTTCTCCAGGATCTCCAGGCACTGGGTCTGGGCCTGTAGCACAGCCAGAGTGGGTGGATTGCATCCAGGCGAGTGACATGTGTAACCAGAACCCGTTCTGCAGCTCCAGGTACCGGGTGATGCGCCAGTGCCTTGTGGGCAAAGAGAAGGAAGCCATGCTGGACAACAACAGGGAGTGCCAGGCCGCTTTGGAGGTACTGCTGGTTAGTCCTCTGTATGACTGCCGCTGTAAGAGGGGCATGAAGAAGGAGCTGCAGTGTCTGCAGAACTACTGGACCATCCACATGGGACTCACTGAAGGTAGGATGCAGGTGGTTTTGTACGTCTGCCTCAAAATTCACATTATATTAAAATGTATGGTAGTTTCAGGAGTTTAAAAGTCATACCACCTATCTAAAACGTGATGTTTCTTTATAAAACAAAACACAAATGTGTTCGTGCTTCTTCTTTCACCTTTCACTTAGGCAGCTTGATCTTGGTTTTCAGTGTAATATGTTCCCTTCTGCATTCCCCCTTTGGCTGTGATTCGCAGATTTACAACATCTTCAGTGTTTTTGTGTAATGCATACAAGTAGATGCATGTGAATTGCTACCGTGAAAATCTCTGTGTCTGTGCCTTTGCTATTCACTTCTATTGATATAAATGTGTATGACTTAGCACATTCTTTGGCAGCATTATTACATTTATTCAAAATGAATCTTCCACTCTCAAGTACAAGTGCACTTTCAGGGCAAACACAAGAAGGATGTGCACCACACCCTTTGTTGATGCCCAATTCCCAGATGCCCCCTTACAGTGATACCCAGAAGCCCTTGATGAAAAATATATGCTTTCCTACTTTCCTCACCCTCTCAAAGGTAATGGATCTATAATGGAATTACATTACGTAGACCTGTTATGGTGGACTTATTGGTTTCCACCTAAAGTGTTCCATATTACTATGTAATTAGGTTGCAGTCTTATAGCTCAGTGGCCCTTATCTGTCCACTTACACTGGACATAAAATAAAAGCACTCTTATTGTAACAGTCAAACCTTTTTGTTTGAACATTTAGAGAGCACCAAGCAGCCTCTTGGACTGACATCACTCTTGGTCCACCCTGAGGGTCAAATGCACACAGTGTCTCATATTAAGACAAGACTGAGTGAATCAGAGCTGCGAGAGATGCCATGCCCTGGGGATCAGGCTTAAGGGAGGCCTTAACCCAAGAGTGACATTTCTCCATGCGAGTACATGTGCTATGTGATGTCAAGAGTCATGCCACGTAAACACGGAGGACATTATGTGGTTGGCTGTTTGACACGTGGGCTAATGGTGGAAAAGTCTCCAAGCTTTGAGCATTCTGGGCTTTTGTGTTGTGATCCATGAAGTGATTCGCTGGGCTGACTACTCATAGCACCAGCTACACTTCATCAGACTGATGGCAGCAGAGGGTCCCTGACATGAGTTCAAGGGAAATGTAATGACATGGATGCTCCCCAGGCCTTCGGTCTCCCTGTCTTTCTCTCCTTTTCTATCTTGCAATGATCTGTCTTATCTCCTACTCCTCCTCTTTCTCATGCTCTTTCTCCTTTCCCAGACAAATATCTGCTTTAGTCAAAGTGTTTGGGTTTCAAAAGATCATGCAGGTTGTCTGATTGTCATGGACAGAGACAGCTTGTGCCTGCCGTATTGCCCTTCACAGAGCTTGTGTTTTATTTTTTCGAATAAATGCCTCTCAGCAGCGTCCCGTTTTGGCCCATGTCACCCTCAGAGATAAAAACCTGCTTTAACACAAACGAAAAGCTCTTACAGTGCAGCTTTAATCTAATCACGATCCATTGTGCAGTCAAGCAGTCTTTTGTTAACTGGAAACAATCTATGTACAACATCCATCTCTGGAAACCAACACGAGGGGCCGAATCCCAACAGACCTGCTGGAAATGGTGCTAAAAGCTCACTTCTGCAGCACTAAAAATCATTTTCTGGATAAAAGGCGTTTGAAGGTTTTGATGTAAGGTGTTGTGTTTGATTATGTAAGTAAGCTTAAAACGTTTGAACTCATTCATGTAAATTTGTTATAATAAAGGATATTGAAGAGTATGAAAGAGAAAAAGACAGCAAACTAGGGATTAAAAGAAGAAGGGTAAAGGAACTGGCAGAAAGAAAAGTCCAACTGATGTGATAAGATTTACATGAAAAGTAGAATGTGTTAGCTTGAGGAGAAACTTATTTAGCCACTTTTGCACATATGGCTACTTTCCTTAAGCCTTAGGCCACCCTAAAGTCTGGAAAGCCGTAGAAATCAGGGTGCAGCTATGAGTTATTGAGAATCTTATAACCAATGCTGATCAGGAGGCAGGAATCCAGCCTGCAAGCTCGAGGGCTAAACCATTGTATCTGTGATGAGCAAACTGATGTCAACCAGGGATGGACATGGAGAGAATAAATGCTCTGCTCCAAGAACAGCTCTGTACACAAACACAACGCAGATGCTCCACTGCCCTGGGCAAGGTTATCATACTTCCTTATTTAGTGCGTGTATAAATATTCTTTATTTCAAATATGGACCCAAGTGAATAAAAAAACTGATTAAATTGAAAATTTGATCTGTGAACATAAAAAACAAACACAGTATACTGGAACGTAATTCCTTTTATTTTAAGATAATAACAATTTGTATGTCCTTTGGGATAGGAAATGATCCAATGGTTCTTGTCAGGCTTTACGAATGACAAATGTAAAAATGTTTGTAGCACTTTACACACTTTAGGGCTTCATATCAACAACCAGTTTCTATTTTATGATGATGATGATGATGATGATGATGTTTTATTGTCAAAAAAGAGCGCATCTTGTGCTTGAGACTTAGTACCCAATAATGTTTTTGATTGTTTCTTCATACAATTGCCTTTTTCAAAATGAGCAGTATAGAGATATTTCACATTGAAATATAATGGTGGTTAGTAGAAGTTAGTATATCAAATCAGGGTTCGAATTACACTGTGGCTTTCAGGGGAGCCCAATTTTTTGGTAAGCACCACGACTTCCCAAGTCACGTGCATGCACATACACGTAAGTGTGCAGCAGCAGGGTGAAAAAGAACAACGCATTACTTTAAGAAAAAACCCAAGCATTATTTAGCTACAAAAATTGTAACCACACCCAAATAAAACAGCTGTCTGCAGCTCGCAGCTCCCTCTCCCTCCGGCTATAGTTCATTCAAATACTGCGCCCACTGGATGTATGAGTTCAGGTGGCTACAGTAATCTAGTAATTCAAGGGCAGTGCTTCCACACATGGATGGACACAGCAGGAAGAGACACAGAATTGTGTTATAAGTGGAGACAGAGGCCGAAAAATGTTTTGAGTAAATAAACGTACAATACCAATATTTATACTAGTCTTTCTTTTCAGGAACTTTCATGTGCAGAACATAATATAACCTAAAATTGGACAATTTCCGAGAGCCCCCTCCCAAACGTCTCAGAGGAGGCTTTCAACGCAGCTCATGTCCTTTTCAGGGGAGCCTAGCACCCCTTAGGTCCCCCGGAATTCAAACCAGGTGTAAAAAAAATAAAGTAAGGATCAAAGTTTAAGCAACAAAAGGTCAAGCCTGCTTTTTTTTTTGGTTCTATACGAAATGTGCACACTACCAAGAAGTGCTTTATTTTCTTGATCAAAGGGAAACTGCCAACTCAAAGACCACAAGTGCTCACCATGTGAATGAGTTCAGGGGCTGTACCTTAAGTGATTCAGAGTATCATTCATTCAAAGGTTCAAAACAACCTTGGACTTCTTTACTTTGCTGCTTAATTTTAGTCTTCACTGAGATTTATGTCATTTAGCTGCAAAATGGTTTCATCAGCTGCCAATGAGATAAAGCAACAGCAACAAAATGAAAACAAACTTTATCTTTGTTTGTTTTTTACATTAGATCAATATTTCTGTATTTATAATGTGTCATTTGCTGGCGTCTGCAGCCAGAAGTAGACAATTAAATAGAAAGGTATAGACATTACTTACATTGTAACCCATCTAACCCATCTAACTTCTCCTTCCTGTGAGAGTCCACTGTTCCATCAGTCTGACATAAGTAAGTAAAATGTTGTATGTAGGCTGCTTGAAGCAGACCAAAGAGTCTACCCCGAGACTCAAAAGTTAAGCATTCAATCTTCAGCCAAGTCAAACTCCATGAAATCCCTAGTGGGTCAGCTCTCTGCAGGCTACAGGGTGTCCTGTGTCTGTAAGAAGTGAAGAGACACATCATTTGTGTGGAACATGGTCCGGGCACTTTAAGGATCTGGTCTCTCCACTCCAATCTTCTTGACAATTTGTTTGAAGAAACTCAGAAAACACTTAACAACACAAGTTGCCTCTGTACGACATCAACATGACTCAATGTCATCATCATGTGTTGCTTCTTGAAATGCCAGCAGAAAGCATTTTTGACAAATTTGAGCAGGTGGTGGCTGCTACCTTTCTACAGCATTATGAATTTAGGAAGACAATATTTACTGATGTGGATCTGTTGGATCCTGCAGGTATGATAAAGTGTCAGATTTCTTCTCTGCCCTGTTTAGCCTAAAATCCCCAGCTCAAGAGCTTTCTAATGCTGGTCTTTGAGCCGTCAGTAATGGTGCTAATGGTGACCTGTTAATTGTCCTTTCTAAAGGCAAATGGCAGCTAAATTCAATGTGTCAATGCAGCCTGCCCTGATGGATAATGGGTGGTTTCTGCTCTGAATTGGCGTGAGTTGGTGCGAGGCAATGAGGTCTAGCAGTTTGAATCTATAAAAGAAGTAATTACTAAGAAAGAAACATTGGCTGCTACACAGAAGGGATATTGTATAGGTGGCTGCGGTTCTCTTTCAATTCTGCCCTGGGCCTCGTGGATAGAGCCTTGTAGGTGTGGAGTAGAACCAGTCATTTAAACGATAAGTTTCCCAACCTACAACATACATTATTTCATAGCCTCAGCTATGAAACCACAGCATTGGTCTAAAGAAGGAATCGAAGATCTTCTTTTTAAAGGACCTTTCATGGTACTTAAATTAGCAGAGAAAAATTCCCGTCTCCAGTCTCCACACCAGTCTGCTCCATTTCACTGTGAGAGGAGACTATTTTTTGCCTGAAATGACCAGAATACCCTTCATTTTTTTGGAATGATTTATTCCCCCCATTTTCATGAATGTCAGTGCTGCAAAGGTCACCCTCTGAATATGTCACAACATCATGCTAATATCACAAGTTGGCCCCTAATGCTGCGGGATGTTACATGAAACAGGAATAAATGCAGAGCACATCATGATGGATTTAGGAGGGAAGGAAGAGAAATGGCGAGGGCAAGGGAGAGGACAGAAGGTGATGGCGGTGTGAAGATGGGGCCGTGGACAGATGATGAAGTGGGAGAAAATTTAAGAGAAAACCAAAGTGGGAAGGAGTGAGAGGAAGAAAGAGAAGGTAGACATGGGAAACCATACAGGGGGAGGAGGAGGTGGGGGTCCAAAGGTACACAGTATTCCTGTGTGAAACCATCATTACTATGAGCAATGGTAGCAGTCAACGGCCATTACCTTAGCCATCCACTGTCATAAGCAGAACATTTTTCCTTGCTACCCCACGTGTCAGGGGAAAGGGGAAGCAGGCCCCTGCATGCTGAATATACCCTCTTCCCTCTCTCCCTCTCTCCCTGCATGTGCAGGAAACCCAGTCAGTACACGCTAGGTGGCTACTTCATCATCAGAGGAAGGGACCTGTCGATAGCTCCTGGATGTGATCAATAAGGTCTTTTAAAGCTTTCCCCTCTTTGTCCTTTCTATACCTCCGTCTCTGCTTTCATCTTTCATCCCAAAATGTGAAAAGGATCATTGAAATATGATGACAAAACAGGTGCTGTTTGTCCTCATAAATCAGTGTAATGATTTTCCACTGTAAGGTGAACTGCCTGAGATGACTCCCATTCACTATAAGGCGGGTACAGAGTGTGACAGTTTGGCTGAAATGAGGGGCAGGTAGTAGAGTTTAGATTGGTCTTTTATTGCAGAGTGAGTTCTCAAGCTCTCTATCAGGGGGGAGAGTGAGTGACGGGTCATTCTGTTCAGTGAATACTGTCATGATGTGGGTATTAAGACTCACTCCTGGCAGAAAGGTTCACAGCACCGCACAATGAATGTGCAGCACGGAAGTCAACTAGCAGCCCTGGCGGCTGTCATCACAGCATGGTTATTTCTCTCTCTCTCTCTATCTCTGTCACTCTGCTTCACTCTACGCATCATTAATTGAAATAGCTGCTTGTTGAAACAAGACCGCCAAGTTTCCTTTTTGCAGATGGAGAAACTCCAAGCACAACTGAGTCAAACACAATTTATAAAGTCAGCTTAAGCATTTGGGGCGTCATCACTAAGTTACCAGTGAAGCAGCACTAATCCTGTTTACAGTCAATATTTAAGTGGCTTAATATCAGCTATTAAGACTTTAATTTATAAAACTATTGGTTTCCTTTGAGTATTTTATGCAAAACCATGAGAAGAGGATGATATATTTGGCTCCACAGCTTTTAATTTCCTCCCCAATATGATGCCATAAAGATGATAGTCGTTTTTACTTACATTTTTGCAGGATTTACACCACATTCAACATTAAGCACCTGACACCAGGTACTAAAACGCTGATTTAGGTTAGTGAGTGTGTAACTATTCATATTAACATTACAGTCGCATAGCCGCAGGCAAGGGGGGAAATTTCAGCACTCATTTCCTCAGCTGTGTTTGCCCACCATGCCACGCTGGATTGGAATTGTGACTTGAATTATTATAGCGAGCTAATCCAATATTCTATTTGTAAGGTTTTAAATTGAGTTTAAAATGTCAATATTTCTTCAAAAGAAGAGCCGTTAACTGGATTTATGCCGCGACTTGTGTTCTCGCCTAAACAATTTGACGAAAGATCCAACTGTGCTATCTCTTTACTTTATCTTTTCTGTGTTTGGGACAAGCACATTATGGGAGGAAGTGAAGAGGAAAGATAAGATCTATTTTTAATCAAATCAAATGTGATTCCAGCATTTTCTCTGATACATTTCTTTGAAATACAAGTGTGTTTTTAGTCGTATTTAGAAAGGGAAAGTGTTCTGGCCAACCTTATCTCTACTGACAGCTCATTTGTAAAACTTTTGGAGCTCTGACGGTCACATATTGTTACAGCCGAGTTCGTGCAACAAGCAGCAGGGCTTTGCAGAAGACCTCCGGCTGTGCTCCAGGCTGCTCAGTCTGTGCTAAGCTTTCTATGTGTTGTGATTAATATAAGAGCATGAAGCAATGTTGCAATATATTGTTATCATATGAATGAGAAGAAAATAAGCTGGAGGTGAGTCTTCTGTCAGCATTGCCTGCAGCGAAAACAGGTAGCAATATAAAATCAATATTAAACAGGATCGCAATCAGTATAGGGCACCTTTAAAAAACAAAACAAGGTGAATGACAGTTATTCAAATTGACTTTGCTTCCAGCCATAAATAGTTTGCCAAGGATGTCACAAAAAAATCCATAGGACAGTTTCCATCACCTCAGGAGTTTAGTTTCATCGATAATGCATATGAAAAGGATGAGTGATGGTGCCTAACGGCTTCATAAAACCCCGAAGAGGACTGAATCCACTTAACAGCAGCATTCCTCTCATGCTTGAGCTGTGGGAAGGCCTTATAGTCTGTAGGAGCTGTGCCGGTCATGCTCCCTAGTATCAGAGCAAATGAAGTCAAACGAAGCCTTAATTACAGCAATAAGTTGTTGCCCTGTGGCTAAAAACATCTTATCACTAAACAGCTGGGAAGAATTTCCATTATAAATGCATAATTGGGTCCATGGTTTTGTTTTTACAACAAGTACAACAAGGCCCCCTGTGGTGTTTTTTTCTTTACTTCCTAAGGGTGTGTGTTATTATAACAGGCTTTGCAATTTTATTTCCACAGCACTTGTAACATCCATGTAAATAAGATTTTTAAATTCATTAACCACAGCTGAGGTTTGGCTTGAGCATTATTGTTGCATCGGAACACCGCAGCACACACTGTACATTTCTTCTTAGGACATTTAGTGTGGATAACACTGTTTGATTCCTGGCTGATTGTGCAGTGAAGCTTCCCTTCTCTGTGAGAAGCTGCCTGAACAAAACGGTTAGAAACCTCATTACAAGATGTTTTGATTTTGGCAAAAGAAAGGGGCATCCTTAGTCCATGTTTCTCTGCACAGCACAAAACGTTCTTAGTGCACAACAGCCTTGCACTTTTCATGTGGAAATGTTTTTTTTTACCTTGTTCTTTGAAATACAAAATAACTTTTCCCAGTGCTAACATGGAAGGGGGTTTAAGGTGGATGTTGGAGGAGTTAAGTGGATGTCTTGAAGTCCCCATATGCTTCTAAAGTACTGTAGCTTTAGAAGATAATTGTTGTAATTACAGAGATCTCGAGTCCACCATCCTTTCACTAGACATAAATATAGAGAAGTAGAACATAAGTTTAAATATGATTGATACAAAGACATCTGGAAAAAATAGAGACAGATACAATTTCAAATAAATGTGCATGTATATCTTTCAATACAAAAGAGAAAGTCAAACCAAATGCACTTAGAACTTTGAGGACTTACGTAATTATCTCTAAGTCTCCCTCTCGCCCCATTTGTGTTTCTCCTCTAATTTTCTCTCTCTTTTCTTTTCTCTCCTTTGTGTCTGTGGTCCCACTCCCCTCTGCTCCTTTTCTCTCACTGAAACAGGCTTACAATCCTCAACTGTGCCATATGTCAATAAGCTATATGTGCTCAGAGAATGGCCAGCTGAGCTGCTAGATCTTGTTTTGATTATCAATATTGATGGAGAGGAGATGCGGAGTGAAAGCTAAAGCACAGACTCTAAACATTCACAGAGGTTGCTTTTTCTTTACTATGTGGACAAATTATGATAGAAATCCGTCATTTCCTTGTCTATTACATTTGTAATTGTAACCATTCCATTTTACCGTGTGCCAGAATACATGCATATACATTTACTACAATGTAGAAATTCAAATAGAAAAACTTTTATTTCAGTAGTGAAGTATGAACACATAGCAGATGTTATCACAGTGTTTATTTCCAACTCTTATTTGAAGATTAAGTTCACTAGAGACATAAGACACACTGTACTGTTTGGGATGGTAAATACACACACACACACACACACACACACACACACACACACACACACACACACACACACACACACACACACACACAGTTACACTTCCCACAATTGCCTTCCTTACCTGTTATCAGTAGACTACATATTATCAGCTAGCATCCTCTTTATGAAAGCATTTGGGAAGGATAAACATAATGTTCTCTATCTATTGATTGAATCCGCTGATGGGTTGTTTAGGTCGCGTAGTCGTGTACCAACAGGTTTCATATTTTCTCAATTGTTGCAGACGGGACCTCACAGCCCTCCTCAAAACACCCTCACCGTGTTTCTGTTGGGATCAGAATGCAAAGCTATTACACACTGGAGGGTTTGTCTCAATCACACCGAATGGCTATGAATTTTAAATGAGGGATTAGGGCCTACAGAGAAGCAGGCACATGGGAGAGACTCAGTCAGTTAAGTGCTAATTTGATTTTTAAAAAAATGTTATGTTTTACAAACAGCTTGGGCTACACATTGTTAGCAGGGAAAATGTATATTGTTTGGGCTGTAGTCCCTCAGCTGCTCAAACCACAGCAGAAAATAGTTTCTCAAAAAAGAAATGATTTGTCCAAGATGAACAGGCAGTTTTCCTGGACAAAATAACTGACTGCTCATACTTGCCTCGGTACATGGTCAGCCAATTTGATACTGGGAAATGACATCATTAATGTCTCATTTAAATCCAAAACATGCATTCAGTCCGTCACAGGGAAAATTGAAAAAGGCTTTACTGACGCATTTCCATAAAATGTGCTTTTTCAATCCAAAACACAAATCACAGACTGAATTTCCTTTATGTTTTTAGCGTTTCTCATGTTATTGAAGATGTTATTGGAGATAATTCTAAACAAGCTTTCCACGTGATTATTTATAGTGTAGTGTTTAAAATCAAATTATCTGCTGGAAAGGTAAATTGTAGAGCAGGTCATCCATGTGAGTGGTAATTACAGTTTTTCTCAGTCGCTTTGGTACATTTCTCGAATCATCCTCGACATTTGCAAAACAGTTAGTGCATTTCTCAAAACAATTCGTACAAATAGCAAAACACCGTGGATTACCTGCAAAAGCCAGTCTCTTGCTCAAAATCCTTAGTTCATCTCTCAAAAGTAAATATCTGTGTCAATGAACATGTCAGTGCCATCAGAATGACAAGTCCTTGTGTCATTGTGTACGGATAAGACAGCCAAATTGCTTAGTCATGTTGTCAATATAACTGTACTCTGGAGGGGTGTTCTGATATCAACTATGGCTAAAGGTCTGATGATAATTATTGTAAATTATAAGTTACACCTTAGTGTATGTGGGAGATTGATTGCAAGAGACTGGACAAGATTCACATTTACGCTTTAACTGTTTGTACTGTAATTTGTTGACAGACCATGTCATTGCGATACAGAAAGGAAAAGACAGCACTGCATAGCACAAAGAAAAAAACAAAAAAACAAAAGTAGAAATGTGAACATAGGACAATCTCCTTAGGGAAAACTGTACATGCAGTGCTGTAGGAATTACAGTGCAGTCTTCCTACACCTCCTGACGTTGACGCTGGCGATCATATACTTTCCAGTATTTCCAGTTGTTCTCCCAACATTTGGCTGCACCCTTCGACCAGCCTCGGCCATTGTAAGCTCATGATTGAGAACGTGGTCTACAAGTGTGGCTCTTATCTCATCAGGAACGCGCACATGTCCTCGGCCTCTTCTGCCTCTTCCTCTGTTTTGCCTCCCAGCTCCTCCGCCACGCAGCCTCACTCCTCTTCCTCTGGCTGTTGACCCCGTCCAATTCCTTGTCCTCCCATTGTCTGACATTGTAACATTGTGTTGTGCTCCGGCTAGATATATATACTTGCCAGTTGATGGTTCATGAGATGCACCTTTGAGCTATTTCAGAAAACTGGTTGATCATTGGTTGATCTAATGCTTCACACATTTCCCTTTGTTAGAGAAAGTCAAGATTCACCTGGGAGCTATTTACCAATTCAGGACAGATTTAGAAAAAAAGTCTAATGGAAATGTATAGAAATATGCTTGACATATTATGACAACTTGTTCAACCATTTTGCAAGACTTATGCGATGAACTAATGCCTCAATGTTGTGGGGGGTGAGACTATTCAACAGAGACCCATTATAATACATTTTGAGCAACATGACATAAGCAATTGATAATGTAGGAAACAGCAGAGAATTGTACATAATCATTTGAATGGATATACCAAAGCATTTGCAACTTGTTCAAAGAAATGAGAAACTGCTTTTTTGATGTGCACAAGTGACACAATGATGTGAAGATTGAACAAGTAGTTTTGAGAATTTCAATTCTGATCTGAGAAATGTACCAAAGCGACTGAGAAAAACTGTAATCTTTCTCATCTTTTTTCTGTTGTTTCAGGTGGAGACATGGACGACTCCTCTCCGTATGAGCCTGTTGCTCCAAATCGGCAGCCTGACGTGTTCCGCTTGGCCTCCATCTCTTCAGGTATCACAGGTTTGATCTCAAGTGAACACTTGGTGATTTATCATTTGATGGAAATGGAAATATTGTTCTAGCAAAGGAGGAATGCATTTTCATTTGGTTTAGATTACAATCAAATGGTGGTGTTTTTCTTATCTGGCATTCCACCAGTCACTGTCCTTGGCCTCTGAATAATTGGGTGCTAGCTTGTCGTTTGGTCGGTCTCATGACATACGACGGCTGTTGTGTGCTTGTGAGGTAACCATATACTGTCAGTGTAATACCCCACATTTTCGCCTGCTATTGATTTGGTTTCAGTTTGATTTCCTCTTTGGTCTTCTAATTAAACAGCCAAGCACTCAGCAGGGGAGCTATAGCCTGCTATTTAATTTACGGGTTATTACCTTCATGGTAACACTAATCAATGCAGATCTTATTATAAGTCACGGCTGCAGTTTTTTAAAAATGCAGAGCAGAGAGGCGAGTTGTACAATAGGTGTGACTGGACACAAGGGCGACGCCTGTCCATTGCCAGAGCTGCAGGCAACAGTCTCCTGATAATTCAATAGTTTTCTTTCATTCACATCTGACAGAAATTTCCGGAGGATGTTCTTTTCAAATCTTTTTTTGCCTTTTCTTGCCAAAAGCAATTTACAAACACTGAATACAGAAAAATGTCCATTTGATGCAGCTGATGTATCAGCTTTGTTTTGTAACTAGGAGATACAAGACATGCTTTTTGCATAATCTCCTTAGCTTGAAATCATCAGTATATCACTTATTTTTGAAAATGTGCTTGTTTGTTATTTGTAAGAAGAAGAGAGAGCAGAATAAATCTGAAAAAGTGCTTTGATTACTTTTTGGTTTGGAAATTATGGCAAACTGCCTTCCTTGATTTAAGTGCATATTCATTTAGAAAGCATTCGGAAAGCGCATAACTCTGCCAAGGCTGCAAGATCCTCAAAACTTGTTCTTTCAGTGTTTGGAAATGCCCAGATTTTTACAGTCATAAACAACTACATTGATTTAATATTCATGTATCAGGATTTAGTACCAGGATAAACTTTGAAGTGAGCAGGATGTGTCACAACTTGTGAGTTATGGCCTTTCAATGTATCCTGATTATGCAGCCCCACATGTAGGTGACATTCTATCAAATACTGTATACTATGTGAAAATAACTAAACAAATGTCCTTTCTAATATGCCATGAACCTAATAAAAGGCAATATGGTGTTTGGGAAAAAAGGTTAGTAAAAAGTACAGACTTTGAAGTTTTACAGTATCTGCACAAGTTTAAACATGGATAGAATCTAGTTCATGACCAAAAAAGTGACACTAGCTGCATCAACAACAGTTGGGCAAATGACCACAATTCCCAAAGTTCATTGACTTATGAAGAGTAGTTCTAAGATGCCCTGATACTAAACCATCAGGCAGAATAATAAAAAATAACAGATGTTTTTCAGCCCACAGGCATATGATTATAGGAGCTGTGATCAAACAAGGAGTGGAGTACAGTACATAGACTTATTAAGATACAACTGGGGACTTATTACCATATCTAGTTTGCTTCAGCTGTTTCGTCAATTCTCTCTGAGGTGAAATATTGGATTTGCTCTATGAAACCTGTTTAGCCTCAAGCTTTCCTCATTATTTATCATTTCTGAGGACAGAGTAATTGATTGTGGCGCTGAGAGAAAACCACAGGCAAACAGATAAGTAATTACACACTTGTTTTATGGCAATACTTCTCACTTCGATTACTTAACCACACAAAAAGATTCATAATCACGTCTATAAATGTTAAACTGCACAGAGACCCAGGGAGTGTTTGATATCAGGTTGGTTGATGAGGACAGGGGAATGTATACTCTCCAAGAGGAAATTGAAAAATAATCTCTGCTATTTTAAAAGTTTTTTTTGTCTGGGAGGAAGATAAGGGGCAGGAGTTGTAATAGAAATGAAATTCTATACTACTGTACGCACTCACACTCTGAGCGAAAAATTAAACAGAACATATGGAGACTGTTTCTGTACTGCCCCGGGTGATACCTACAAAACTATTTCACACTGGCTTCTCCTACTAATGGGACCATGTAGTTTTTTTCACATCTAGGAACAGGACATTTGCATGCACTGAATGAACACAGGCAAAAAGACAATGAGCACATTTAACCCTGTGGCGTCTATCCCTCAAATAAACATTGGATGTACAGCACTGAACCCAGCTCCTCCTGCCCTGGCTAACTTTGTGCACCTGCATCATCAGTGTTTCCAGTACAGTGGCATCCAGAGCAAGAGTGTCCTCATCCACACTCGTAGTCCTTTTCCTGCTGATCTCTTTGCTGTGTTGGCAGTGAGGCACAGGATAGATCATCTGCCTGCCAGGCCTCTCACTCCTGGAGAGGGTGGAAGCAGGTGTAATTTGTTTTGTGACATAGTGGACTGGCCTTAATGTCACAAAAGAATCTTATACCTGTTGTCAATGGGCAACAAGCAATGACAGTTTGCTATCTTTGTGACGCTCTTGGAAGTACTTGTGTGAATATGCCAGCAAGGTTAACAGGTTGCTTGAAAAATGTAATGTTTCTCTGGTTCACATACAGAACATCCATATTTTAGGTTAGATTAGAATTAATTGTCTTTGTTGTGCACCTTAGAAATATGTCATTAGCTTTACTTAGTCAAGCAAAGGTATACAATGATTATAACAAAACACAATGAAAAAGATTTAACTTGCAGTACAGTTTGTTATATATATCACAAGGTTGGATGGATGAGGGGAGCTCTAACAGTGGGCCCTCGCAGGGCGGGAAAAAAAATTGATGTTCTGAGCAGTGTCATATAGATTTTGTAACATTTGACCCCCCCCCCCCCGTCTTGAGGTGTGACATTGCACACCTGCTCACCAGGCTGGTTATTGCTGTTGTTCACGCCTGTGACCTGTGACACTTAACATGTCGCTACATCATGCTGTCAGTGTGAGGTCAGAGGGTATGGTCATCTCATGAGGGAGATGATAGTTAGTAGTAAATATGTGTAGGGGACAAAACCGTCTGCTGCCTGAAGGAGGACGTGACACCCTGTTACAGGCAAGTGGGAATGCAGTTAAAATTGTTGTTGTTCTCTCTCTCCTTCGGGAGTGTTCTTGACAACTTAAGGGCCCACAATATTGTCAGAGCCCACAACCAAAAACAATAAGCGCCTCTCTGAAATTGATGATGGACACATGTTTTGAATCTCTTTTTTTTCTACAATTGCAGGGCTTTGAAACTAGTCACTCTCTTGAAAACTTAAAGCTACAAAAACCCACTATGACCCCAATAATGTGCTGAACACACAGTGCTCACACTTTACTGTCATTTAAGCGTATATGTCATATACAACTGTTTCATACTGAGTGAAACATGGAGAAAAAGATGCTTATTTTGACACCGCTGCTTTGCAAAAACACAGACGTCACTACAATCGACAATACAGCAGAAATGTAGTAATTTGATAACATTTGAGAATTGCTGAGCATATGATCACAAACAATAGAAGATGCTTTTGGTCCTTGTTATCAGAGTCTTACCTGTGGTACTTCACACTGACAGAAGCGAATAACAATGCAGCAATTTAAAGAATGCTTGAAATGCATTTCACAGATGTACAGTATCTGTGCAGCAGGAAATTATTGCATGAATCTAAAGCATCTCAGCCCAGTAATATTAACTATCAAACCTAACTGGCATGCAACATGTCCAATCCAATACATAATGATGCAATAAAGCAATCATATTTAGCATTCAGGAACAAACTGCATACATTTAGCTAAACATGGCAAATACTGAAATTTCGCTTACAACACCATCTCTACAGAAAGTGTTTACTCCAAGGGAAAGCTAAGGAGACATTCAGCCCTGAAAATGCTTATGTAACTTCTTTTGTCACTGTTAATTTAAAAAAAAAAAAGACTAAGGTGCTGTGTGATACTTTCCCTGAGGAAATCTATTGATAATCTGTGCTCTGCCCCAAACCTCTTTAGTTGAAGGAATTGATCATAGTGAGTAATATTGATGTATAATTTTGACCTGTTTCAATCGACTTGGACTAAACACCAGTAGGAATCCAACAACATCACTAAAGTGATGAAGCGTGGAGATGCTATAGGAGAGCACATATGTCATAGCCTGCTAATGGAAGAAAATCACCTCACTTGTTTACATGATGAAAACACAAAGAAAACACAAGTTTAGGATGCATGGCCGGCAACTTTTTGTTAATCAAATGATAAATTAATTGTTTTAAATCCGTTAATTTGAGAAAATAGTAAAAATAAGTATAGTGAAATATTTAAATTGTTTCTTTCTGTCAGATGTACAAGCCAAAATGCTGAGATAGTTATGTCAGTATTTAACAAAATATTCAGAAAAAGCTGCACATTTTCACACACTAAAGCTAGCACCAGGACATGATTGGCTTTTCACTTTCATGCAGAACTCCTCTGGAAGACTCTGGCTGTACAGTTACAACACATTTTCTGTTTTTTTCCTGGCTTATAAGGCACAGTTGGTGTATGAAACAATAACCCCTCCACTTGAATTAATAGGACATCATGTACCAAGGATGTTGCAGAGAGTCCTCCCTCCACAATGCAGCAAGAGCCTTATCAAAGCCAGAATGGATGCCATGTTACGCACAGCAGGCAAAGATATCATTTCTTGCGTTTGTTTGTTAATGTGCTCCATATGAAATGTACTCTGTCCTCTTGACCCAGCACTGAGCTAATTAACTTATTAGGAGCAGAGGGCAGCACCAATTGTGCATCCGCACCAGGAATTAAGTTTAACATCCTTTAGTTTAGACCTGCTAACTCAGAGCAGTAAGCCTCTCACCTCTACACTCAGTGTGCCCACCATCCAATTAAATCCAGAACGCTGTTTCTGCTGCCAGGGGGGGCTGGGGGGGGGGGGGGGGGGGGACCGGTGCAACAGCCGTGCTCAGCATGCTTTTGAAATGTTTGACATTTTCCACATTGTCCACTAAACAATAACTATTGCTTAAGCAAACACTAAGATCTTTTTTCCGCAGGGGTCTAAGTGTATCTGAGCAAATGTTTGTCGTGGCTTTTCTTTTGATTTTGCCTGTGTGTGTGTGTGTGTGCGTGTGTGCGTGCGTGCGTGCGTGTGTGCGTGTGCGTGTTCATTTTACTTTGTTTATATGCTTCATAAATTCTTTGTTCTAATCAGTTTACCCATAGCCCAGCATTAGCATGTCTCTCTGTGGGTCAGTAATGAGAGCTGTTGCACGAAGCTCGCTTATCAGAGACCCCTTAGAGTAGTCAGTGTTGTTCTGTCAAGTTTGGCTTTAACAACAGTTTAGTTATTCCCTACTTGCATATGTTATAGAAAAATGAAGCAGATTATTGACACGATATTGTGTAGCTTTGCCTGAACAACACATCTCGTCAAATTATTTGAATACATTTAGCGTTATTTCCCGTGATGGTTAAGCGAACTAAACAACATGCATATTAAGACTGAGGGGGCCTCTGAGGACGCTCAGGCTTTGAATTTCACCAGAGGAACTCGAAGGCAGATTCTCATAAACAGCTCAAGTATTTAAAAGTGTGTTTACAATGATTTAAAATTCCTTTGGACATGCATTTCCCACCTACACACACACACACACACACACACAAACACACACACATTTATCCTCACAAATATTTAGTCTTCTTCTCGCATCATTTCCATCTCCCCTCGCTCCCTCTCTCTCATCTGCACGCTGTTTCTCTATTCAGCGATAATTTCTTGCTCAGAGGTAAAAATTTGGTTGATCCCTGAGAACAGACGATTTCATGAACTCTTCAGCTCTCTGTCTTTCTCTCACTCTGATGACGTCTTTGCTTCTAAGTTGCTCAGCAAGGCTTAGGGAGATGATGTTGTAGATCCAGTGCTCCCCTCTTTCTACCCTCTGGAGACCCTGCTGCAAACACAGAGTACGGAGCTAATGACTGAGGAGGCCTTTGACACGGAGATGCTTGACATGCTCCTCGGGTTCTGGACTAAAGACTTCCCTAACAAGCTCTCACACGCTCACCCAGGGTCGTATTAAATCCAAACTTTGGCACCTTTCCTAATTACTGAGAACAAACCCAGAGCCAAGAGCCTCTTCCTAACCTGGACTGAACTCCCCTCTGCAGCGCAGTGTCCCCTGAGTATGGGATGATATATGAAATGCAGAATTCAAATTAGGCTGACGGAGAGCAATTACTGTGGAAAGAAGATCCCTTACACTTTGGGAAAAAAGCATACAAATCCAGATACAGGGTAGACGTGAATGTTTTATCTGCGCCTTCTCATTCATATGCACCCTGGCCACCTCCCACACCTAACTATTCTTTTCTTTATTATCCTCTGTTTTTTATTTCTCACTGGAGCATAGGTCTAAGGTAATTTTCTGTTTCTCTCCATCTGTCTCCTTATAGGTGTCCCCTATCTCACATCTTACCTCTCTGCTTTCTTACACCTTCCCGTTTTCCCGGCTCTCTGTGTGCTGTACTGCATGTGAGGAAAGAATGGATTGTTATTTCCACCACATTACCATCAGTGGAGTCTAATTTATGGTGCCCATAGAGTGGAGTGTGCCCTATTAAAAGCCTATTTACAGTCAAACGGCAAGGATCACTGAAAGCAATGACGGTGCTTTAACTGTAGTTGACTTCAAATAAACATTAGGAGGCTAAGGAACACCAAGCAACAATGAGTAAGCAGCAAAAGACAAATGTAAACACCTCAATTATTTTTATACGTTTAGAACTTCTCTGCATTCATATCCTGCAGCCAAAAGCTACCAAGATATAATGCAAAAAAACATTACTTAAGCAGTGTTTCCCCTAGGTTTACGCCGACACAAACACTTGAAGGAATCTTGGTGTTCATGCGTTACTTTTAATGACAGCTGTCCTGTTCTATCGGAAAGGTATCCTTACATGACTTCTTTCCCTGATTTCCAACTCTATCCACTATCCTGTCTCTCTGTCATGATCAGCTGCTGTAATCAACCTCCAGTCTTCTCTCCCCTCCTTAAGCTTTTTCCATTTTTATACGTCATGTGTCATTATCTTATCATCCCCTTTCTCCTCTCATTATAGCACAGTATGTTTGCTCAAAACCTTCATTGTAATGCACTTAGAAAATCAATTATAACTCTGTAACACAATACTGCACATTTCCACTCCCAGCTCCTCTTCTTAACTTCCTGCCTCCTCCTCCTCCTCCTCCTCCCTGCTCTTATAGTATCATCCTGTTTGTGTGTAAGCATCAGATGAACTTTGTTTCTTATGTTCGCCCCAGGACATCTTTTTGGGGTTGAGCAGCAGATCCAATCTCAGCTTCCCAATCAGAGGTAGTAAAATCTCGTCAATCGCTGCAGCCTCAGAAGCGGATTCAGCCTTGCTTGGTCAGATAAATCTTAGTAGCTCTTTCTTCCCCTATTCTCTTTTCATCCCGGACCCCCTCAGTGGCCCACATTAGACCTGCAGATGGCCAGGGGAGATTTAGGAGCTGCAATCCATCAATGTGATGCTTCCTGAACCGCTGGACAGCCTGCTCCGCTAACTTCTCCTTCCAGCTGGACCGCACCACCCTCCTTTAGGCTCGCCTCAGCTAAGCTTGGCCCACTTAAGTAAAACTTTGGCCCTGCTTTGGCCCCTTCCTGCCCAGTGCAAAAAGTCATCTCTCTTTGGATTCCCGTTGTAATCGCAGATCAACCAAGCTGCACTAGCTCAGCTAATTATCTCCCTTTCTGTCTGTAAGTCTATAGCTTTTACATAAGTAAATGATTTGAGCACAAATCTGTCTGCCTCTTTAGTCTCCTACACTAACAAGTTTTTGATGCAGCCAGACATCTGCTGTGGACTTTTTATCCTCTCCCCTCAGAGAGAGCAAGAATAAACACACTGCATTTGATGCTATAATGAAGTCTTATTTTAATAAGTGTCATAAAAGTTAATGGTCTTATCATTCAAACAAAGAGGGAAAGGTACCCTTGGCCCTGTGACAAACGCTAAAGAAGAGAGCACTATTTCCAACACCTATCTGTTGAACGTCTCTTAACACCGGGCATGTTTATCAAAGCGCCTGAAATATTTAACCTTAACTTGAAACATCTAAATGAAAGCCCGGGTTAAAGCTAGTTTAAGAGTGCTTTCTTCTTCCTGTGATGATTTCTGTTTCTTTTCAGTGGCAGTGTTATCTAAAACCACCAGATCATTAATTTGCTCATTTTTTCACCTTTTTTTAATTTGTTGTGTTCCATATCATCCCATATCTAAGATTGATAACATGCAATGCACGGATTGGAAATAATACAGCACCTCCACAAACCACCCTTCTTAAATAAAAGCTCTTCTTCCTGCTCCGGGCTGTCTGATAGACACAGAGTGAGATTGGTTCTGTTGAATAAGAGATGAATCTCTCTGGGTGTCACCATGCCGCTACGACCTCTGAAATATCATTATCTACAGGGGAGGGAGGTTAAAGTCTCTAATATAGCCTGAATACAAGAGAGGGGTGCCACAACTGAACACCATCCGGCTTTATTAATGCTATATGTCAGGAACAGTCGTGTTTTTGTGCAACGACTGTGGTATATGCATTATCTTAGAATATCTAATCTGTTTCCCACAAACATGATGTACAGCCTGAGGGATAATTGCAATGTTTCTGCATTTGATCACCCTGAGAAAAGATAACTTTATCTTGTACTTGAACAATCCAACATAGCATGTAAGTGTTGTAGTTTCTGCCAAGTCCTTGAGCATCGCATGTTTTAGGCCACTATAACAGTATTTAGGGTTGTTACCCGATTAGAATTCAAATGAATAAGCCTATTGTCAACATGTTCCAAGGATTCTTGTTTCTTTTTATTATATTCATAAAACTTCTTAAATATATGAATTACAAGACGAATAAAAAATACTTTCATTTGTGTTAAATCAACTACATTTCGTATTGTGATGATAGCTATAGGCCTACCTGAAAATTAATAATGTATTAACATCCAATTTGGAATCATAGCATAATTCATTCATATTTCACTCAAGGTTTGAAACAGACTGAATCAATAATTCAGTTAGAGTGGAGGTGTGCTACAGGCATCCCTCCAGTGGTTTACTGTTGGTTTGTACAAACTTAGAAGTGTAAATTATCATCATAGATTTTTCTTTATGAGGCCATGAACTGTCTTCTCCAGTGACTCCTATAACTTTCAGTAGCTGCAACCTACAGTCACCTTCCTCAAACTTCCTCTGTCTTTGGTTAAAGTGCGCAATGTTTTTGCTTCCTCATCTTGTTCTGAGCTTCAGAGTGGCCAAACACTCTTAGTCTTTTCATGTTTGTTTTGCTTTGACGAATCTGTAAGCTTTCAAATCTAATGTGTGCAATAAACTACCCAACTTTCAGATGTTTAGGGATTATTGATTTATTAACTGATCATAACTGAGTCTTATGCGAACTGTCGACAATGTGTCTAATGTAAAGTCAGAGGATCTATAGAGCAGTTTTGATCCATTTCCTGCAAATGTACAGAAAACACAAGAATACTAAAAAAGGTTCCAAACATGAACTCTTTTCCCCTTAAGCACCACTAAAGTCACTAAATGTTCTCTCTTCTTTGTTTCCTATGTCAGGGATGCTCACTGTGGCCCCAAAAGGTTTCCACTGTCTCGACACAGAGAAATACTGCAACCCCTGTCTTGATGCAGCCAAAGCCTGCAACCTCAATGGCAGCTGCAAGAGGCAACGCTCAACCTACATTGCTACCTGCAGCAAGGAGGACACCAACAAGGGCGAGACCTGCAGTAAGAAGCGCTGCCACAAAGCGCTGAGGTTGTTCCTGGACCGTGTGCCCACCGAGTTCAGCCACCGGCTGCTTTTCTGCCCCTGCCAGAGTGAGGGCTGCGCAGAGCGTCGCAGGCAGACGATCGTTCCTGATTGCTCGTATAAAGATAAGGAAAAACCCAACTGTCTGGAACTACGGAGGGTCTGCCGCCAGGACTCTCTGTGCAGGTAGACGCAAGGGATATGGTAGTGCTGGTGGTGGGTGTGTGTGTGTGTGTGTGTGTGTGTGTGTGTGTGTATGTGTGTGTGTGTGTGTGTGTGTGTATGTGTGTGTGTGTGTGTGTGTGTGTGCGTGCGTGCGTGCGTGTGTGTGTGTGTGTGTGTGTGTTTGTGTTTGTGTTTGTGTGTGTGGGGGGGGGGATACAGGAAAAGGAAAAAGCTTTCTTTAGTGTATTTGTGTAGTATTTATAGGGCAAATATTCTTTGCGTATATGCATGTGCATTTCTGTTTTCTTCTGTGGATGGAATGTTGAAAGTGTGTCTGTGAGGAGTTATCATCATCTTATATTCATGTTAAATATGAAAAAAGAAAATTGAATCCGTGCAAAAGAGGGAGCTCATGTTTGACAGCCTGTCCTGCCACATCCCTGTGACATCCTGATGTTGTATATTTCCATTCTGTGAGTTTGCCAGCAAAGTAATTAGACTTCCAGGGAAGCTGCAGCTATTAGGTACAGGATGAAGATGTGAGTCTAAGTTGAAGGGACAACGCTCAATTAAGCTGAACAAAACATTAGTGGATCACGTTGCCAGTATGGGGCCGCTATTGGATTCATGCGGCCGGATACAATTCACACCTACCCAGCCGTGACATGTTTCCCTGTGTTAGTGCCGCTGCTGAGAGCAGGTGAAACACAGCGGTTGTTTTTTAGCCCAATCAGCTGTCAAGATCTTTTAAACCACAATGAACTGTTACATCTGGCTAACACAAGAATGTATGCTGTGAGTTCATTAGTCTGTAGCCTAAGAAATGTGGGTCATTGGAATAATGTGAAGCATTTAAAAGCCCATTTATGAGCGTAATGGAGTTTGACCAAAGTAGTTTCGCTCCTAAAATTAATACTCTAATATGATAGGAGTTATCAGACAGGGAAACTTTTTCAAGTCCCACAGTGACAGATTATTAGGCAATTGTGACAATTCAGTAACAAACAGTGTCTTGTCTTGAATGAGTTTATGGATTCAAGCAAGAGGCTGTCAAAATTTGATCGTCGAGGATCACGAAAGCATCTTAACAGTTTTTTTTAAACTTGCAGTTAATTGCAAGGAAATGAGACAGAGGCTGCCTCTCCAGAAAACCACTTTAAGTTATTGTCAGCTATTGCTTTAATAGGGCAGGTTTGGAATGCATTTGATACATTTTGGCTGTGACCACAACAACAGACATTAGAGAAAATTGCTTGAAGCATATTCTATCCCCCAAAAAAATGTAATATTTTGCACAGGAAAAATAAATAACAATGAAAGAAGTACTGATAAAAGTGTGAAAAACGTCATGCCACCTCTGCGTTGATTTTGTCTTTCGTCTCTTTTGGATAACCTGTCTGAATCAATTGTTGCTGTAAGAAATTAAAAGGATTTACAGTCCCATGGAATTCTATTTAGTCTTTCTAACCATGCACACCATTTCCTTCTTTGAAGTTTATCGATGGTACGTCACATTTATCCTCTTTCCATAGAGCCTCGGAGGCTGAACGTTAATGGCGAAAACCCAATTCCTCTCCTCTGACACTAAATCCAATGGCCATACCGTTAAGTAGAGAAACCCTATCACCTCCTCTCCGATTTATGATTGTCTTAATAATTACCTGCTCGCCTGCATTGTGTAATCTGTTTTCAGGCTGAGTTGCTTTCTTTGACCTTTGGGCCTGCAGGTGTCTGCTGTGCACCTCCTTATTGAGAAAGATGAAATAGAACGTTAAAGCTCATTATCTGTGGCTGCGTTGTGCCCCGCTGAGGTCAACAGCTCGATGAGCACACACACACACACATTATGGACACATGCTGGCCTCCACCGACAACCATTCAGCAGTCATACACACACATTCAGACACAATCACTTTGAGCTTGAACGTGACTCAGTGTTTGGGTGCTGCTTTCTCCTGCAGTGACTAAGTGCTGCCATGCAAGAGAATTTCTAAACGATTCAATTAAACTGAGAAGTCGTTGGTCAGTGTCGGGCTGACAATGGTCTCTGATTGGTGATTTTATCATGCCTTAAGGTGTCCACAGTCACCACCATCTTGTGAGAGACACTCCATGCGTCCTCTATCTGTCTCAATGTCCTTCATCTGTGAATCCCTGAAAGTCCTAGATCCTGGAAGACCTTGAAAATATTCAGGCAAAATGTCCTTCATTTGTTCTGGATTTCCACTACTTTTTATGAGCAAATTTAATTTAGGACCTTTTTGTTATGCTGATGGTGACTTAGTCCACAGATCTCTGGTAAAATAGGCAACTTAACAGCACTAGAAAAGGCATTCCCAAAACTTTGAATTCATAGAAATTCCAGCACCCTCAATACACCAACAGAATAACTTTCCATGGTCCTGTTCTCTCCTCTAAGAGATTTGTTGATAAAAGCAAGAGACACTCCTTGGACAACAGGCCCTGTCTTCCCTGGGGACACCCTGTCCAGGTCCAAACGGAGGGAAAGCACAAGTATTCCAAGCCTTTTTCATTTAACACGGGGGATTGAGAGGGGAGAATACAATGGGAGGAGGAAGAGATTTGAGAGGGAGGAAAGGGAGCAAGGGAGGGTTGCAGAATCGATGTGGGCTGTTAAGCTACTGCAGTGGGTTGGAGGTCAGTGGTTTGGTCACACAGCTATGGATCTTTGCAGCAGACCCTGCAGGCCATTGCTAACATAAGCTTAACACCCCACAACCCACTGTGACGAAAAAAAAAAGGTCATAGAGCAAAAAAAAAATCCAAGTCCAATAGGTTTAAAAAAGTATACCTGTCTATTTTGTTATTTATTTTAAGCTTGGCGAGGCCAGCAGGTCCTTGCTTTACAGTATGGAAAAAAGCCTGCCAGATTGCACCTTTGGAGACGGTTCAGATTGTTCCAGGTGGAGCCTGAGGCTCAATCAAACAAAAAATAATCATTTGAAAGGCTTTCAAATGTACAATTTTGGCTTGGGCTTTTGTGCCATATTGCACGGAAAGATTTCATTTTCCTCCTGGTCTCTGTGGAGAAAATTGTTGACATACTCTGGAGATGTTGGGACTGTAGATGGACAGAGAACAAGCACTTAATGGAGCAGCTCTTATTTCTTACGCCTGGTTGTTCTTTTGCTGCAGTTATTACGTTATTTCCTTCCATATTTCTGCACTGACTGACACAAACGGACGCTCCCGTGTTTGTTGCTGCTCCTTCTTTCCTCTCAGTTTCTCCACCTTGTGTTCTCACCATTCTTCCAATGGCTCCAGCGTCTATTCATATGGGAACTGTGAGTCCACAGCCAAATAGGATACAATTGGCTGTGCTGTTTTGGGTTGTAGTAGTGTTAGCGTGTGGATGTGTGTGTGCATGCATGTATGCAGGCAGAAACACCCCCTATCCATTTCCATGTCAGTCCACACAATACAGGTCCAATGAAGAATATAACCCAGAGAGCATTGAGTCGTATTTGTGTACAATATTGATTGTCTTTAAGGATCAATGCAACACTTCAATCTTTGATTTATATCCCCTGGTCTCCGAGCTCTCTGGGTGCCCTTTGACTGAGTTCTTTGGCCACTGGTTATCAAAGTGGAAAGCTGAGAGACAGTCGATCACTGTACAGGTAACCTGACCCACTTTTGGAGATATAGGCCTACTTTACCAGGCCTCCTTTGCTTGCAGAAAACTCAGAGTGTACTGCATTTTCTCTACAGAAACACACACATGCATGCACACACTGGCCTAAATCAGTAGTCCACTCTGCTGTATCTGACAACTCAAGTCTCCACTGAGGGGAAACTGTGTTGGGAGAATCACTGGCCCAGATGGCATTACCGTGTAGCATCGGAGATAGAGCCCGAAGAAATCTGGATGTTTTGGCACTTTTATCATCACCTTCTCTCACTTTCTGTCTCTCACATATATAAACGCAAAAATACACTTTTGGCTCTTGTACTACTGAGGATGTGCAATGTATTTCCTGTCCACTAACCATTCGTTACCTCTAACTTTTAAATGCTCCTATGTGTTCACAGCTGGTTGCTAACTTTTGCCAGGTACCATGAATGCACATTTTAGTAGAATTCTGTAGAGTTTAGTAGAATAAAATGGAAGCAAAAATCCTTTGAAGAAAAATATGCTTCAGGTTGTGTTTAAGGACACAGTACATATGAACATCAAGCTGTGTCTTGGCTTGTATAGACATCTGTATTGAGTGAAATTGAAGCATATTCATTTAGATGGACACACGAGATTGACAATAAAGAAATGCTACTGAAATGCCTGCCATGTGGAAATGCTTATGTCTACATGCATACATTTTGTGATCTACTGTAAATAAAAGAATACTGACTGATAAAGGCAGGTTTAAAACAACATTTATTTTCATCTTTGATGATCTATATATATATATATATATGATCTAAATAAAAACCTTAACTCTCAAAGAACCCTGTTGACGAATCGAGAACTGAACAAAACTGTCCACATTCCTGCAGATCGCCCTCACTATACAGGGTGTTCACAAGGATAGCAGTGTGAAAGCACAAACGCAGATTTCTCCTTACTTTACTTTAGTCTGTTCTCACAGTAATATCTGCATTGTCTCTTCCCCTTGCTTTCTATACACGCAAAAAAGGAGAAATGTCTTTTCTGATATTGTAAAGCTCTGGTTTTGCAAGCAAAGCATGTGTCAATTGGTGACCTTTTCCTCATACATAGTACAGTTTGCTGCATCCTGCAGCTTTAATCAGACCTCAGCTAAGGCGGAGACGTGCTCAGCTTTCCAGCTACACATAAGAGCGGAAAAACAGGGCGAGAGGAAAGTAAAAAAGAGAGAGAGGAAGAGAGGTAATGAAAGGGATGGGGCAGGAGCTGGAAAGAAAGAGTTGTGCATTTAATTCCGATACATGGATTAGTATATGCCCATTTACTTTCCTAACCCTAATCTCTAAGGGAACATGGTATAGTGGAAAACTGCAGTCATTACTGACTATAGGCCTCATCCTCCCGTCACATCGCTTCCTCTAACCGCACAGTATCTATTATTAATGCAAACATTATCAATGAGACTTCAAACTTATCTACAAAATGGTCTATGTGTGGTTTTCAATGTGTCAATTAGGGCCTGCGCTTTCACTTTTATCACTCTAACTTTGAACTGCTCTCTGTACTTAAGGAGTCTCTCTGATCGCTGTAGCATGTGTGTTTCTTTTACCGCATAACAGTTTGATACAACTGATAAATATCGAATTACTGGAAATATCTGTTCTGTAGCTTACTGCTAATACTGTCACTTTTCAAGGGCAGTTCACCCATTTGTTTGGTGTGTACACTCTGTCTGTGGGATGGCTGTTTGCCTTGTGCGGAGAGAGTATTTAGGGAGTTCAGATAACCTTGAATAATCTACTCACCCCGCATCAAATAGACAGTTCTGGGTTTTGTGTGTGGCACGCTTGATTTAGCATTCATCCCAATGACATAACATTCGGTAGAGGGTTGTAAGACATCTGCAGAGGGTGCTAGAACGATCAGAGATTAAAAACTGAAGGGGGAAAAAAGGTTCACTCGATCACAAAACTATTTTCTGATCACCAAATGAGGAATAATGCAATCACGCAAAAGTAAGAGTTTCAAAATTGAAAAAAAGTTGGGTAATGAAATTAAAATGCAAGCTCACATCTTACACTCTTTTTTTTCTTTTTTACTTTTCTGCTTGTTCATGCAGAGGAGATGACACCAGACAGTTTTTGCCTGTTTCACGTCTCTGCTGAGTAAGAGGGCGAAAGGTTGTGTCATGTGACAGCTAAGCTAAACTGCCTTGTGTTTTGACTGAATGCCATCTGTCCACATTGCCCTTTTAGAGTATTGACCAGGAATCCCAATGAGTACAGTGCTGGCAGAAAAAAGGCAGGCCTCTGTCAAGGCACATTTAAGGGAAAATAGTGAAAATGTCTGTGGCTGAAACGTACAATCACCTCTGACCAGAGCAGCAAGGACACAGTTTTAGGTTTATTGGCAGAGATTTAGGGGGGAATACAGGAGAAGACTTCCTGCCACTGTAGCAAACCAAACCCTAAGACACTGTTCTTTTAGTGGAAAGAAAAGAACAACTTTGATGGACGTCATGCCCTCTTAATGAAAATATATTCACAGCACTCAACCTACAAGGTCAGTGTTCTTTTCTTCAGCTTTTATAATAATTCATTTGACGTAATGAGCTCTGCTGCACCATGCAGAAAACTTTCTAAAAAGCGTAAAGTCAAATATTAGTTTGGCCATGTTTTTTTTTTTGCTATTCCGCATTTTGCATAAAGTGACAAAAAGGACACAGCACTGTGGAGTCCTATTGATTGAACCAGGGTCAAGTTACCTTGCTGGGAGTTTGCACACAAGCAGTGGAGGCTGCCGTGACAATCAGCTCATACGACAGTGACAACACAACTTTAATGAGAGAGGAGAAGAGTGGAGAGATAAGGTCAGTGGAGCACAAAAGAAAGGAGGAGAAAAAGGAGACAATGTTGAGAGAAACATCTTTTGTTTCTTTCATTTGCTTCTTGTAATTTCCATTTTGTTGGCAGCTATTGTGTCATGGTTATTGTTGCTTTCTGAGATATGGTTTCTAAAGCCTCTCCAGGCTGAAGACTGGGGGAATGATAAGTGATAAGAGTGAAGAGCGGTAATTTCACATTTAACAGAAATTATCAGCCATAGAAGAACTCATATTTGCAGAAGGAGCGGGGAGGGGATAGCTCTAAACCAGATAGGACTCTCAATAGACTGTTGTTTTTTAATGTAGAGAAGAAGCTATATTAGAGGACTCTGCAGTCTGATAGCTGTTTTTCTTCCCAGCCCTCCTCCTTCATGAGGAAATGGTTTCCAAGACTGACACTCATCTGATTTGAGTCACATTGTTTGTCACGGGCATCAAGTGATAGATATAAGAATCCATATAAAAAACCATTAGTTTTCTATTACTGCCAAGCTGGATGGACAGGCACTCAGCGCTCAGCCGAATAACTGTGTTTAAAGTGTCAGGTTGGTTGAAAGAAGTCTACCTCAGTGGGGGCTCCCCTGCCACTTCCCTGGGGGCTGAGTGGCTGAAATGACCATAAAACTCTGTTGAGCTAGACAGCCTGTAATTTCAGCAGCGAGTGGCGCTTTGCTGAGGTATAATGGAAAGCCGTGGAAGCCATGAAATTTGCAGCATCCCGGTGTTGGAACACCATTGTCTGAACACTCAGGACACCTCTCTAAACTTTAAATTACTGTTTTTAAGCCGTCATTGTCTGAAAGAGCTCTGCATCTCAAAGAAACACACTGCTTGTACGCTTTCTTTAATCTTTAGGGCTCTTTGCCTTCCCTACAGAAATCTGACATCCACAGTCTTTGTTAGCAAAAGAACCTTTGCTCATGAAAATAGAAAAATGAAAAATGCGGGTCCACAGGTTGCTCTATACCGGCAGAATAGAGTTGTTCTCTCTCCCCACTGTTTGTTGTGTCTTTTTTTATCATGCGTGCTGTGATTGTGGGTACAAGTGGCTTCTTTGAGGGAACAGGAATGGATGAGAGAAGGCTTTGAGTGAGGAGGACAGGTGCAGAAAGGGATGGATTTGTGTACGTGTTGTTATTTCTTCTGAGATTTAACTTTTTGTAATGTGTATCGTCATTTCTGATTTTGTGTGTGTGTGTGTATGTGTGTGTGTGTGTGTGTGTGTGCATGCGTGTGTGTGTGTATGTGGGTGCGTGTTTGTGTGTGTCAGTGTGTGTGTGTGCATCCACATGAGTCTTTCCATGTGCAGAAATTGCTAGAGCACCCATACGTCCAGTTTTCTGAAGCGTGGCTGTAGATGTGATGTTAGCAGCATGTCACATCAAGAGGCTCTCCGGGTGATTTGATAGGAGGGCGGATGGAGATAGAGTAATGAAGTGAGTCTGAGTAGGGTTAGCTGCTGGAGGCCTGAGCCCATCACACAACACTGACTGCATCTATGCTGTGGTGAAAGACATGCACACGCGCACACACACACACACACACACACACACACACACACACACACACACACACACACACACACACACACACACACACACACACACACACACACACACACACACACACACACACACATATAGACAGGCAGGCAGACAGAGGGATTGTAACCTCATCACCCCATATTCCCCCTTCAGCTAAATCTGCTTGTCTGCGCCCTTCTTATTCTCAGAGTTGAGATGGAGCATAACAGTAAGCACAACTCACTGCAACAAAATAAGGACTCTGTTTCTTGCACATTGTGTTATGGTTGCCTGAACCCCTCACTCATAGTTTCCTGGATGCAAGTGTCCCTCCCGCTGAAAACAACATATTCACTGTTTGCAGATAAGCATGCAGGTAGAGCCTCTGTTTCATTACAATGCATCTCATCGAATCCAATTACTCCAGAATGTCATGAAAAAGGCCCAAAATGATGAATAAGTGATCAAGTGTCACCACTGTAGAATGTATGATAAGTGATATAGCTGCCATGCATATTTAAAGAAGAGGCAGTATGTAAATGTGTGTGACATTAATATTCTACCTGTTTAGGCTGCTGTTGCATGCAGCGGTGTGCAGCATCAGCACTTTGTTGTTTTTTTAATATGAATCTCTTCATCAATGCATCAGTGCATCAATGCTGTAGATGCATTTGTCAGAGTTTCTCATTAACTATAATATAATTCAGCAGGTATATAAATAAGCAATGAGTTAACAAATCCCTTCCATGTTTAATTCTAAGTGATATGTGAATCTGAAATGACACAATGAAATTGTTAATTGAAACTGTTATTTGGTTGAAAAAAAGGAGCAACTGTGATTATAATTGCATCATTGTATCACATTTGGTCACATTTCCTTAAACTTGTTTACTCAGGGTTTACAGCAAAAGAATGAGCATAAACTGAGCAGACAACACAAGTATGGTAATTTAATAACCTGGATAGCAAATACTGCTATACTGACCTTTGTGTAGCTACAGTATGTTGTTACACTTGCATCCATACCCAGTGCTGGACTGGGAAGAATATTTGGTCCTGGCATTTTTGGCTCATACTAGCCCCTTACAACTGGTCATACACGACATGACATTAGTCCCCCTAACCATTACCAAGCTGAGAAGTTAGTGCCAAAGACACATATAGCAATGTGTTTTCACTCTGTTTTCACTGACTCCCTTGTGGTCAGAGGTGACTTTGGAGAACACAAGATTTCTCAAGTAGAAGTTCATACAAAGTAAGCAATTACAAAAAAAGTACAAATGACATGCATTTGTTAATAAATTAACTTTTCAATGGGCTACAGTAAATTTACTGCAACAATGGAGATAATGAAAATGTTACATTTAATGATATCAGAAATAGCAAGTCCTATTTTTAGATTTGGTGGTATTTATATTTGTACTCCAGTGCATCTCAGAGGTACTGTACTTTTTAGGATTAGCTTATTTCTTTTAATTCAGGAACACATGCAAACCCTTAAATATCTAGAGCCAAAATATGCATTACACATATTGCAGCTTTGATATAAGCATAGTAAAATATACTCACAGAAAACATGTCAAACAACTTTTGCAACCATCCCGTTGCATGTGTTGTAGAAAGAAGAGCAACAGATTTAACCTCAAACAGCTTTTTCATACTTGAAGAGAACCTTCAGCCTAATAATGTTTGTTATATTATGATAGAACTTACTCACTGCTGGTTAGATGAATGTTAGCTTGCTCACACGGTTTGTTGATATGGCCTCACTCCCCTCTTATTCACATGTAGCCTATACCTCTGTTTTCCTGTCACACACCTGCTGCTCCTGTTTTCTCTCTGGCAGTGCCACACACCTCTCTTACTCCTCCACTTAGTTTGAATCAAAGCTAAGAACACAGACTAAAAACAGCCAGCCTGAGACTGACCAACTGTGAAAAAGAAAACCTGTGTTTTTAGCACACACACATTTACACATCATATATGGGAGCAAGGCAAGTTGTTTCACAATGTTTTCTTTTTGTAACCTTTTCAGGATAATGAAAAAGTGTATTTTGACAACCTTTTAGCAAATTCCTTACTGTGACAGTGATTAACAGTGGAGGCTATCCGAGCAGTTAATTGTTGTTTATCAGGCATTAAGTGGCCCAAGTATTAGCAACCAACTACAGACCAGCCAAAAACAGATCCAGTTAACCGCCTTAACTAGAACTGTCTCTATGTTTGTGTTTGTAAGTGTGTGTGTGTGTGTGTGTGTGTGTGTGTGTGTGTGTGTGTGTGTGTGTGTGTGTGTGTGTGTGTGTGTGTGTGTGTGTGTGTGTGTTTTTGTGTTTGTGTGTGGGACTAAACACTAAACAGCCTGAGGGACATAACAGTACCTTTGAACTTAAGGCTGCAAAAAGTGGTCACACTAGGTCAGAGTAAATGAGTCATGGCTGGCAGAGAAAGAGAGAGAGAGAGAGAGGGAGAAATATGCAGTGGATTGTGATTCACTTAGTGGGCAGTTGTGATGTGAACAGTACAGACAGAGCAACTTTGCACACGCTACTCCCAATAAACCTACTTAAGTGGATTAGCAATGCCACCCTGGGGCCCTCCACTGACTTAAAGCTCTTATCACAAACACACACCGAAACCAAACCTACTATTTTTATAAGTTCTCCTTGGTTTGTGGGGAAAGCGACTTTGGGAGACAAAATAGATGTCCAGTTTAAATATGGAATTAACAGCCAAAAGAGTCATATCATATCTTTCTCATCCTAACACAAATGCACGGCCGCTGGCTCCCTGTTGCATGCTGTAAATGTAGTAAATAGCTTGTTGGCTCAAAGGGACTAGTGAGACCAGCTTGCTATTCCTGCCACCTGTTGTAATGGCCGGGAAACAGATGTTGAATATACTTTCCCAGTTTGATGTTGGTCACAATTGGCAGCTTCTGTAGGGGAGCAATGGTGTCAAAAATTTGTCCATGTGCTTTGAATTTGTGAATGTGTATATACGGTCATCTGTCATATGCCTGTGACTAACTCTCTCCCTCTTTTTGTACTGTGCTTCATGTTTGCTGTGCAGGTCGAGGCTGGCTGACTACATGGTGAACTGCTGGATGACTCCACACACAGTGAGCACCTGTCCCAACCAAGACAATCACCAGGCCTGCCTGGCCTCCTACGCAAGGCTCATAGGTCAGTACAGCACAGGGCTGGTGTAGTTGAGAGAAAAAGGTCTGCATTTAGCTCCAAATTCCACAAAAATGTTCTCATTTTCCAGCTTCATGGTGAGATAAAGACTGATAGTTATAGACAGTGTGATGTCAGCCTACTCTACCGTACAATTTATCAGTTGGAGCTGGCAGAGGAGTGAGACTTTTTCCCTCCTGGCCTCAAATCTCCCTGAGCACACTGGACATCAGTTCACTACTAGAAGTAATTAGGGAGTTGTGAGCAGGGTCGCTTACTTAATTAAAACACATCTGTTTGCTCATGGTAAATGTTGTTTAAACAAGTTGTTTGAACTAGCAGTGGAATATTTTTCAATCCAAGAGCTTCACAGAATGTCAACTGAAATGCAAATTTTCACGAAATAACCTTTTTTTTTTCCAGTATAGTGGTTACTGAAGTGTCCATATTTCAGTATCAGTCACTGCTTCCTCACCGTGTGTCATAAATCGAGCAGTATGAAGTGATAATATGCCACGGTGCTTCCGGGATTTCTCTGGAAAATGCTGCACAAAGTGCATCTAACGCCTCTGACTCCAGCTGAAAGCATTGCCACACAGAGACATTTGAAAAGTAAAATGTTTTTGTAGAGCAGTGCTATATTCACACAGCACACACACTTCATAAAGCACCTACTTTGCAAAATATTCATAACATAATGGCCTCTTTACATCGAAAATAAAGCATTACAGAACGCTTCACCTTGCCATAAACTCAAATAGTGCAAACCCATTCCCATGACTAACATCTTTGTTGTCCGTTTTATATACTATTCTATAAATGTGGTCCATTATTGTCCATTAGTGACCCATAACCGTTTGTCCTAATGTGTGTATGCTTATGCTTATGCTTGTGCCTGTGTTCGTGTATGTCCTCACAGGGACAGAAATGACTCCTAACTACGTGGACAGCAGCTTCTCTAACTGGACCATCTCCCCGTGGTGCACCTGTAAGGGCAGTGGAAACCAAGAGGAGGAGTGTTTGAACTTCCTGCACCTCTTCACCGACAACACTTGCCTAAGTGAGCAATCCTGACACACAAGGATACTCTGCATGCTTCCGTAACAGATAGGGCTCCAACAGTCATGTAATATTAATAAGGGCTCAGGCGTGTGATGTGGTAGTTACTCTTACTACTGCCATGTAAGAGCAGAGTGAGCCATGAACTTCGACTGAATGCAACTTTAATGATTTCGTGTCAGTTTCTGTTTTCCAATGTCCTAGAGCTCCCCAGTGAGATGACTATGTATGTGTTGTTGTTGAGAAGAGGATGATAGTGGTCAACAAGGCTGAAAGATTTTTTTTCGGGGAATGGACTTCAGAAATAAGGCCAGAAGAATAAGGTGAAAATATAGAATAATGGATGGATGTATAACAAATGAATACATGCATAAACATTCATAATATCCAAATGAAAACTTGGCTGCTACATAGTTTGATACAACTTATCCATGTACACTCTTTCGCCTGCTGATTTAGCCTGAATTAAATTGTCTTAGTGTCTCAGAAACTAGTCATTTCTTATCACTTCTCATCCCTCCTTTGGGCGAGATCTGCCCAGACTTTAATACAAAAGAAACCATTTGCATGTCATTTCCACATTCAATCTGAAAAAGTTAAAGGGCTTATCCCTTGTGGGAGAAAAATGTCATGAAGGAACAGATCTAACCCAAATGAAATAATAAGAGAAACCATAATACACATCATCTACACATCTCATGCATAACACACAAGGTGCAGCATGACAGAGTGGTTACCTCAAACATCCTCTGGATTTTTCCCACTGAAGAGCAAAATACAGCGAGAGCCTTCCTTGCTGTGGCAGAGCGAGCAGTGTCATCAGTGCTACAAGACACCATTGCCTTTAACATGTTCCATTGTGTGCGTAATGCTTTCAGACCATTTCAATAGATTGCTGGGGTACCATTTTAGCTGAGTGTGCAGGATGAGGGATGAAGCTGGGAGCTGAGGAGGCGTCTTGAAAAATAACGCAAAATGCAGCATCTCCACTCTGCAGTCAAAGGGAACAAGCGATAAACTTCCTCACACTAAAGCAAAGGATATACACAAATACACACCCACCATACAGAACAATGCATACATATATTTCTAAACAAATTATCTTACAGCTCCCATATGACCCCCATAAATCCCCCAATCTCACCCTTATCGTTCTCTTTTTATTGTTTTTGTTTCTGCAAAGTAAATGTTTTTTTCATTTATTGACAAACCAAAACTGTTTATTTTCAACTGAAAACTAGTCAAACATCTATTACCCAAACTCTACTAACAAGAACGAAGAGAAGAATCTTTTCAAAACCCTGATTCCTTTTCTCCCTCTGCTCCTCTTGTTCTCTCCTCCTGTATCTCTACTCCATCTGTCCCTGCAGGTAAGCTATGACTAGGGGTTATAGGAAAACGTATCCAGAGTCATTAAAAAATTGAATTGCTATTGGCAATGAGCTTAATCACTCAGTGGAACATTTGGGCGCAGTAAAACATCCAGCGTGGAGGCCTTCAAGCCAACTGCTTTGATTTATGACTATTCCCCGATCTTACAGCATCTGCTGGGGCAGAGCTAGCGATAGCCGACCCCGACAAACAGATGCGTAACATTACATGTCTCAGCAGTACTTCAGTAGCTCTTCACTGCTAGCATTAGAGTTGTTAGGCTTCACTGGAGAGCTCTTTTCCTCTCTGTGCTTTTATTTTCCAGCAGCAGCCCAAATTACCGGTGTTTAAGAGCATGAGGAACATGAAGGCTGCTTTTGTGCGTGTAAAGTGTGCAGGTGTATGTGTGCCTGCTGTACAGTATGTGTACTTTGCGTGGGTGTGTGCAGCACTGTTTAGGACGACTGAGGATGTGACAGACAAATCTATGGGGCCATGCATCAGAAGGGCTAAAGACCATGTATGTGTGTCCATACAATTATGCATGTGTGCAACACAAGTGTCCAATTTATCTTTTGTGTGGTTGGGGGGGGGAATGCTATTTATCTTTTCTTTGGGAATGTTTTGAATTTGATCAGTCACACAAATCTATTCAAAGTCATCCCTGCGTTGTGACCTTATAATGGAGGTGGTTGCCAAGCAATTACATGCCTTGCCTTCTCTCTGGCTGAACAAAGAGAAACAAGCCCAGTGTTTTAAATGGATGAGCGGTGAAAAGGTACTCAGCCCCGATTTTACCATATCTGGCTGGAAAGCTGACTGAACAAGGATTTATCACATTTTTGCAGACTCGCGCATGCACTCAGACACAGACATTACCCACGTTTACTGGGAATGTGCAGGCGGCTACACAAGCATTCGCATGCATGCACAGACTGTCTTCTGTTAGAGCTGATTGATTTGCTTCTTTTAAAAGATTCCATTTCTTGAGTGTGGAACTGCCGGAAAACAACTTGGCGTTCATCAACTCGAGTGAAGACATTATGCCACTATTTGGTCAGCTCTGTGCAACTGGAGAGCATCTGTTGCAACTGAAAAGAGTTTTTATAATGAGCTGAGGACATGAACCCAAGTTGTTTGTGTTTGATAAATGTGTTCATTTTGTCTCAGCTGGATTCCTTATTGGAAGATAATTACTGGACACAAAAAAAACATGTCAGGCATTTAAAAGTAAGTCAGAGATGTTGTATTAAACATACGGCAGTTTTGGTGTTTTGTAAGATTTTTGTAAAATCCACCCCGTGAAAGTCAAACCTCCGATTGCTGTCTTTGATTAATTTGACGAACAACTCTCAAGCTTACTGACGAAGCAAAGAGACTGGCTCTCTGTGCTCCTTTTACTCCTTCCTTCCTTCCCTCCGCCCTCCCTTTCTCCCTCGGTTGCCAAAGATTGGGCAGGGGACCAAGAAGTTGACTTAGAGCTGTCTGTCTGCTAGCTGGCTTCTTGCTGGGATCGCAGTAAAAAAACAAATGGCTTTATATTTCTGTCCCTGCAGGAAATGCCATCCAGGTCTTCGGTTATGGGATAGACAACATGCAGAACAAAAATGTGTCTGTCCTGGGGTCCTCAGTGGCGACGAAGACTGAGTCGGATTGGTCAGCAGGCACCTCAGAACCTCCCTTTGTCACCATCCCAAAGGTAATGAGTTTGCATTGATTGTTTCATACCTTGTGTGCAAAATGAAATGCAGACTCATTATTTGCAGTCTGCTTGTTAATCAC
This sequence comes from Labrus mixtus, assembly GCF_963584025.1. Lineage (NCBI taxonomy): Eukaryota > Metazoa > Chordata > Actinopteri > Labriformes > Labridae > Labrus > Labrus mixtus. The sequence continues at coordinate 14,579,336 of NC_083616.1, read as the reverse complement.
TTTGGTTTAATGAATCATAGGTATTAATCCTGGAGTTTATTATATCATAGGTCACACCATTGTGATACATGTATGCAGAAAGGCTTTTTCACATTGATTCAGCCCAAATATATCCATAAATATTCAGCAGGTTCCAGCAACTTCTTTGCATATATTATTTAAAATGGACCTATTACAAGAAGAGCGCACAAAACCACTTCCCCACTATGCTTCAGTGAAAGGAGGATTTTGTACAGAGGCGAAATAACGAAGCCAAACACGCTGCACCATTCACAGTCACATCATATTCAATCTTTATGCTTGTTAAAGCAATTGGCACATCAGAACAGACGCTTTATGATAAGACCCATGCTACACCCAAGATGATGACATTTGGTTGAAATATTATATTTCTCTCCCCTACAATGAAATAGTGAAATAAATGGGAGGTGGGGGTTTTAATCTGGATTAGAGGTCCTAAAATACTGGCCCAGGGCCTGTTCTCTGCTGAATGCAGTCTACTCTGAAGACTGCAGTCGACTAGGCTCCAACCTAGTTCACTGTCTGTAACAGTAAAACATACAACTCTGCTATGCTGCAAAAATGCATGTGCTTTTTTATTTTAAAAATAGGAATGTTTATTTTCTCCTCCAATGAAATGTGAAAACGACTAAAAGCAGTTAAACACTCCCCATCTCTCTGCCTCTTTTGAACATGTCTGAAATATTTCACTGCACTTTGGGCCAGAACGAGTGGGGTTTTTTTCTATTCTTTTTTTTATCTAGCTGTTGAGTTTGATTACTTTTCACTATGAAATATTGTTGTGCTTTAGATGTATTTTAGATGTGCATTGCAGCCTTTGGTGTACGACTAATGATGTTTTTCACCTCTGAAGGAGACCTAGTTACCAAGCTTTGCTGTATTAAATTGTACTTTGTTAAAACCTTCTGCCCACCAATACTGCCTCTGTCGATGTTAGTATTTATGACATTTTTCTGTGACAGGTATATACAAAATCCAAGTAGCATGCAGTGTTTATGAATGCAAATTTGCATGCTGAATGAATGGCTTCCATTAAGATGTCTACTTTTGAGTAATTCCAGGGGCTTTCACGGCCATTTAATGGCCACACTGCAGCCGAAACATGCAGCATTGTCCTTTTATGCAGAACCCCTCATTGTTGTGATGACAGCAAATTAAAACCTTAAAAAATGTGGCAACAAGGAGAATTAATGGACAAGAAGCACTGATAACAATAACAGTGTGTATGTTTTGGAAAGGTGTTGGAGAGAACGAGCGAGAGAGCGAGGGAATGGATCATGGAATCTCTTCTGTGTGTGGACGTCAGTATTGATGCACTGCTCTGCGCCTGTCTCGCTGCAGCGTGGTGTTTAATTTATTGTAAAAATGGTAATTAGGAAACAATAAGACGTGTGATTACTCAAGCAGGAAGTTTATAATTAGAGAGGGAGCTGGTAGGGACATTTTGGGTGGCCCTGCGTTCTCAGACAACTACGGCTGGCAATTAAAACTTGTCAAACTTCCATGGCAGATAAATTGGGGGAGTGTTGTTTTGGTATGAGTCCTCTTGGCAACAGATTGACTGTCCAAGCTGTAAATCTCATGATGGTCAGTTTGGGCCCTGCAGAATCACACCAACACGTGCATGCACATATGTTGACAGATTGTCTACGAAGGATGATGGGTGACCATGACCCCTTAGTATAATAACCTGATATGAAGAACAGTTAAAGAACAGTTGTGTCTTAACCAGCTCTCATCAGTTAAACAGCTTTTGTGTACTGTATAGACATATTCAGCTCATTTAGATGCTTAATTATTCTAAATGTCATTGCCAGTGGTTGTGGGTTTTATTCTATACTCAGTGTGTAAACATGTGGGCTGAAGCTTAGTCCTCTGAGCCCTGTAGTCAGACTGGTAGCCATCAGAAGTCAGGCTCTTTTTACATGGAGAATTTTCCTATAATAAAAATGTTCTATAGGAATTGATGTAGACAATTTTAATTCCAAAGTAGGGCTGCAGCAATCGATAACTTCATTAATCAAGTATTTTCATAACTAAGTATTATAAGGATTATTCCAATGGTTTATTGAGGAATCACTTCAAATTTCTGTGTATTTATTTATATTCTAAACTGTTAATAGTGTGCTGTTCTGGTCTCCCCCATTAAACATATTTAAATTTCAATGAACCCCTGGTTAAACAAATGTTAAAAAAATATTAATTCTTAACTTCTAATGAATAAGCCTCAGTGTAAAACTTTAAGTTGCATCTATTCACTATATCAAAGGGTTGCTGACTCAGACAGCTGCAGTCAAGCTTTACCAAATATACTTAGTCGTTTGATGTATTGGTTTGTTTTAGGCTCACTTGTTTTTTGGGGTCTGACAATGGTAATCCTGGTTTCCTTTTTAATTACGTCACTCAAAAGGTTCTTGTGCAAAGGATTCTTAAAGTTCAACAGTTTATTTTGTAGCATATCGAGTTTCATTTCCATTGTTATATAAAACAAACACTGTGTGAGACCTCTTTCCTCAATCAGCATAATCATTGGGAAACTAGTGTTGCCTGTGTTCCCATGTAACACTGTTGTGTGTTGATTTTCAGCTCAACTGGATGCAATTGATTATGGACAGAAACTACGTAACTCAGGGTTAATCAATAACTATAGCCTTGGGAAAGTCATCCCTACTGCACTGTAAATTTGACAATAACCTGATTGATAATGAAAATATTTGACATGCTCTGTATTCCGTCAGGCTACATGCGAGTGTGTGTCTGTCTCATGTGTCTATGTCTGTTTGAGTGTGTGTGTGTGTGTGTGTGTGTGTGTGTGTGTGTGTGTGTGTGTGTGTGTGTGTGTGTGTGTGTGTGTGTGTGTGTGTGTGTGTGTGTGTGAGAGAGAGAGAGAGAGAGTATGTGTACCTTCTCACAAGTCTGTATGTGTGGATATTGGCTGCAACCAGAGATCTGGACTCATGTCAACAGGCTGCTACCACACATCACTGCCCTTGCTAATTAATTGGCTTTTAGTTGCGGGTGTGTTTGGTGCATTGTCAAGCTACCCATTGCTTTCCCCCTCATTTTTTTGGCATCTGTCATTTAACCATTTCCTTGTACCATTTAGAGCATAAATGCTCACATCCAGGTACTGATATAACTGCAGCCATTTGGTTCCTTCCTTTCTCTACCACGCTCTTGTGTCCCTCCCTTTCCAAGAAAAAATATTCCTCTCCTGTGTAATTTACACCATTTTCTTGTTTCATTATATATTTTTATCTTTCTCGGTTATATGTTTACTTGTTCTGTTGGAAGATGTGGTGCTGGTAGATAACATCTTAGTAGGTGTTTTTTTTCTGTGTACAGGGAAATGGACCAAAGTGCAATCTCTGCAAAGGTTAGATTGGTAAAGATGAGTTGAGGGGATGGTGGAGGGGGAGGTGGGAGAGGAGGAGGGGAGAGTGTTTCATGTTTCTTATGATGTTCTTATGTATTGCTGTGCAGGACTGAAAATGGTGCCTCTGCAAATTGAGCGAGACTACTTTAACTTGGAGGCAAATGGTTCTGCTTTGTGTTACAAGAATCAGAGGAAATTGAAAAAGTATTCAAAATGCTAACAATTTTATGGGAAAGCATATAATAAGGCCATTGTGGTTGGATATGACAGAGGAAGTCTGGAGGCCAAAGAGTTTAATATCTGGACTGATGTGTTCCCATTGATGTATGCCGTATTGGGAACATTAAGGAAAACTGTGTGTATTTACTGTTGAATATCATACATACATATGATTCTTTCTGTTCTTCATAAGCATACACATTGTAATGTGTTAAAAAGCACAGTCAAACTTACTACAAGAGGTCTTGGGAGTGTTTTGTTCTCCTTCACTTGCTTTAATTTATGCCTTATGAAATATTGAGAGAAAACCACAGCTGCTGCTGGCTTCTGTAGTGTGCATTTGGCTTGGTAGCATGTTTTTCTTGTAAATAAAGTCTGTAATGATAGCTTTAAAAACTGTTTAGAGACTTGCTGGCACAACCTTAAAGGGTTGCAGAAAAAAGAAAAAGTCATCACAAGAAGCTTTCCTTTGTTGCCAACTTGTTTAAGAAGCAGAGAGCATACAGAGCAGCAGGGGCTTGAATTATACTTCACATATCAAAACATTTGGTGGATCAAACACTTAATGTTAGTGCCAAAGTGTCTCTGCCATGGATACATGCAATTTTTTTCACTCTTGTTCTGACTTTTTGACTCCTGATTTCTCTTGTTCTCCTCAAGCTCTGATCCTGTCTTGCCTCATCTCCCTCCTTTACTCATCAAATGCCAGCAGAAGAAAGCAGCACGAGTGAATGAGTCATGTCTAACCTTTACACATCTCTCTCTCTCTCTCTCGCCCACTGTGTGTCCCTCTCTCTGTCCAGTATCCTGAACCGAGAGACGGTGGCCTGGGCGAGACCCAGGGCCTGCCAGAGGATCACTCCGCTTGTCTGTGTGCCAGCGTCTGGGCTCTGCTTCTCGGCCTGACTTTGGCTCTGGTCCTGGCCCAGCATGCCTTATAGAAGCGCCAGGAGAAGAAAAAAAGAGGTCATCCACCCACAAGCCGATCCCAAAAGCAGAAGGTGTTATGTCTGAGACAGATATTAAGAAGACTGACTCTCTGGGCAGTTGACATTAAAGGCATTTGCAAAAGAGAGAAAAAAATAAAACAAAGGAAAAGGAAAAAGGTGGAAAAATACTTGTGAAATGTGAATTTGTTGTTCATTTTGTGTAAGTTAGGGCGGACCACAACTGTGATGAATCACAGCTTTGAAAAAGGACCCTTGCTTTGAGAGGCCATGAGGACCACATTTTGGACCACAACTTCACCTCTGATTGAGAACCAAACAATATGGAGGACTGAAGCTGTTCATGTCAGGGACTTCAGCACTTTTCTCACCGACGGAGGGAGAGAGAGAATGAACAACGTAATTAAATGAAGACAGCGTTGACAGGATTGAAATTGTTGCAGAGAGAACAGGACTGAGGGAAAGGTAAATGTGGTAGAGAGAAAGTGAAAAGAGACATATTTCTGCTATCACTCACACTTTTTTTTTTGTCTTGAATATTTTCTCGACTCAATCTTCTCTTGGATGAATTTACAGCACATTTAGGGGTCCGAGATGGGGGGGGGGAGGGGGGGGGGTGATGGTTATGTTCTTTCTGTTCAACCCAAGTGTAAACTCTAAACTGTAAAGCCTACTCAGTGTTCTAAGTGTTGGTATAGTATCCGTGACCATAATCAATCTACCGTACAGCTCTTTCATTTGGGTACTATAGTAAGCTCCTGTTAGCAGGTGGAGAAAAGAACTAAAGAAATTACAAGTTCATGGTTCTTTGGTCATTTGAGATGTTGTTGTTGACATCTGTGGATCAACGTCCACCTGCACATGTGTATATTTCTGTCTGTATGTACTGTATATAACTCTGTTTTCTTTCATTTAAACCAAAAGATATCATCAGTACCTTTAATGGACTTTACTGTACACTAAGATGGCTCTGTACTGGTACTAATGGAAGGCCTTCATTATCTGCGTTTATATTATTTGTCTATAAAGGTTTGATCACAAAGAATGTATACAGGGATGAGATTAAACAAGCTCAAACTGCTTGGAAAGCCATAACCTTTCTCTGTGTGTGTGTGTGTGTGTGTGTGTGTGGGGTGTGTGTGTGTGTGTGTGTGTGTGTGTGTGTGTGTGGGGTGTGTGTGTGTGTGTGTGTGTGTGTGTGTGTGTGTGTGTGTGTGTGTGTGTGTGTGTGTGTGTGTGTGTGTGTGTGTCAATCATACTGTGTCTGGTCAGTTATTACAATGTTCGTGAGTCTGTGTTTACATGCAGGATAAAAAATAGCTAATAAGGAGAATCTTAAATTGTGAGAGCGGGAGTTGCTTGTGTCCCCTTGGAGAGCACGGGTTATGATGCATAGTGTAATTAACTGCAAGGCTTTTACAGAGGGCTTGTTGTGACCCAGACTTTAAGCACTACTGTTCCTCTTTTCATTGAATATTTCAAAGGACCAAAACTTTAGGAGTGCACAAATGTTCTTCATTCACATATAAATATTACGATTTCTATTTTCCAGAAACTATATTGGACAAATATGAGACAGGACTAACTTGTCCTGTAAGAAGTCAGATTTTGTCCAATGTTTGCAAAAAAGCAACCTTTAAGTATATTTATTAAATAGTTACTGGAAAATTTACATCATGCTATTTCCAGCGTCTTATGAAGCTGGCTTGGGATGAAGACTGGAAAAAGAGGAGAACAGCTTGCATGTCTCCATCTAAAAGTAACTTGAAATAACCTCAAAGCACCTGAAAATCTCACTAATGAACATCTAGTATCTTTGTTAATTTTTTGTATTTTGACCAAGAGGAAATATAAACATTAAACATTGTGATTTCAGGAGGGGCAGAGTGCAGGCATAACTTTTGGTCAGAGCTCGTGCTTCAGAAAGCAGCTGCAGGCTTCATATTTAGCGTACACAAGAGTGGTATTAATAATCCATCTACTTCTCAAATAGAAAGCAGCCAATTTATGCCTACTTTGGACTAAAATACACTTCTTTAGGATCAGATTTGATGTTGGACTTTTAAAAATCTAAAGCCTAGTATGAATATTGATAAATATATTTGCCCTAATCCTTCTTCTTGTCCACACTTACCATCTTGTTTTCCCTTTCTAAGGTCTTTGTAAGAAATGAGGGGGAAACATTTCCTTTGTCAATTCCAAAATAAACAGGAACCTAAAGAGTACAAGTTAGTCCACTTAGTTATCTTTAAGACTTATTCCCCCTTCATGTAACGCTTCCCTCCTCTGCACCTCAGCTAGTAAAAGAAATCAAAACATAAAGACACAAAGAGGGAGTTTCATCTTATATTGGGAAATGTTGAAGGTTACCGAACATATTTCTGCACAGAAACATGGACTGTGGATTTTGTCATCTATGTTTTTGTAATGGTTGAAGAATTCTCTTCATAGACAGCAACAGAAAACAAATAGAGCAAATATGAGAGTTTAAGATTCAAATTTTTGACTTATCTTTTAAAAAACCTTTCCCTCTGGCTGGGAATCATTTCACACAGGCGAATAGGTTGAAACATTCAAAGAAAAAAGAGGAAAGCTTCCAGCAGGAAACGTTCTCTATTTTATCAATCTAAGACTGATTTCCACTTTTATACATACACGTTTCAAATATTATATAATATATATTGTATAATATATTATACCGGAAAGCAAGAGCAGAATGGAAACCTTGACATTATATTACTAAATCTATACAATATAAACAATACTTTCCCCAAATTAATTGGTTTTCTTCTCAAACATATATCATCTAAAAAAGAGGGGGCATGTTTGAAAATGAAAGATGTAATTTGGTATGGTTATGCACACAGATTTTTTTCTCCCTAACAGTGAAATAGTGTTTCCACCTAAATGTTTATGTCTTCAGGCAGAAGATGAAATAAAAGTGTTGTGCTACATAACTGCTTGCTACTGAACCAAACAGCCTTATGTTACAGTTGAAATGGGAAAGATTTACAGCCTGTCACAGCAGCAGATGTCAAATTAATCTCTGCTCAGCTTGTTCTTGTTAACTGTGGATGGTGGTCAGGTCTGGTAGAAATTACAGGAGTTTCTAAACTGGTGAGTTTACAGCTCTGGGCCTCTGAGGATAAACAATCTTTAAAACCTGCATTATGTATAACATTTGATGTGAGCCCCGAGGTCGAACAGTGACACAGGATTTGATGTTTTGACTCAGTTTTGTTATCATTTTGTAGGTCGAAAGATATAGTGACTTTATGAGGTAAATAGTACCAACCGTTATCGTTTGGGGAAAAATTCCAACAGTCTCCGAACAAATTATCATACATTTGTAACATCAGTCATCATTTCAAAACACCAAAGTATTTTAAAAGATAAAAGGATTCCGTGCTTGCTGTCTTGAACACACACACACACACACACACACACACACACACACACACACACACACACACACACACACACACACACACACACACACACACACACACTCACTCACAAACATCCCTTGCATCTCTCTTTTATTATCAGATATGTTTCCTGGCATTTCTGCAATCCTTTTGAATATCACTGCAACAAACTTTACAAAGCGCTCTTAATTCATCTGAAAGTAAAGAATACATAGTTTACAGATTAAGTTGGCTCAGTATGGAAATAAAACTTCCATCTATCAGTAAAACTATCTGACGTCATGTCTTTGACATGAACAGTAAAAGTCAGACTTTGTGTTTGAGATTTAAACAGCAACTCACGTCAACATTAAACAATTTCAGGGGCAAAAATAAATCAGAGATGAAGCAGAGCTGCCAATTCTAAGGCAAAAACAGGCTCAGCGGTCCATAATGCAATAGAGCAATAATAGAGTGCAGACCCATCTCAGACACAAACCAGAGCCCGAGTCTCCAACACAGACTTGGTTACCCTTTTGAAGCATATGACCCCTATTACTTATATGCTTTTATTTTCATATGTAATAAATAAGAAAACACTGTATTTAAGCTTATATTGCAATATGTTGGTCCACTTTAACACTCAGGCTCTCTTTTACCTGCAGTTACTAACACCTTTATGTATTTTACATTGTGCCTGAATAATTTAGAGCTCAGTAGAGTCTGCAGCAGGATTATTACTGGGAGAAGGTAAAATGCAAACTGACTGCAGCATTTGTGCCTGGATGATAACAAGAAATTGGTGATGTTTCTGGGTTATGTACTCAGAGAAGTCAAAAGCTGGCACTTCATGTTCGACCCTTTTGACAATTTAGAATGTTTTTTCATGTTTTTTGGTGTTCACTCTTTGTCTGGAAGAAAAGAGAGTTCTTCGTGACTCTGCAGCGTGCCATAAATCCAGACGTTTACCTGTTAGCAGCCTATTCAGTTCCATAAATGCAACAATAAAGTGAACTTCTGCCCTGTTGAGTTTATTTTACAATCTGCTTAATGAGAAAATGTACAGCTTATGGCTCTCTGGGGTTCCTGTTTGTGCAACTGTCAACAGAACAATGCATTCTATACCACCCTGCCTATTAGTCAAGATTTGATTTGGTCAGTTTGTTGCTTACTATACAGAAAAATTGATGACGCACCCTGAGTGATTATATAGTCAGCTTCCCATAAAGGCGATCAAAACTGGCAGATAAATTAAGGGTTTTGACAAGTAGGAAATGCAAATAAACTCATCAAAATTCAAACCTCCTCTTTCCTTCAGTTTACCCTCCCCGGTGTAGATCCTCTGAGTTTTTGGGAGAAAAGCTCAGCAGTTCTTACACTTACCATACGACTGGAGCTGAAGTAAACGTTTGAGCGGGAGATCTATAAACAAACACAACACAAATCGGAAATGTTTTAGGGATTTTATGGTTGATATTACTGGTGCAGAAATATGGCACAGCTTGTGAAGAGGCAGAATATAGCAGGAAAGTGAACAGTGACAGCTGGGTTTAGATGTTTGATGCAAAGTCAAAATGACACAGTGATCTGTGTGCCTGATCATAATTCAAGCCACAGAGACCAAAAGGCATTAGTGTTGTGACTTGGGTGTTAAACAAAGTGTTCAGCTGGTCAACTTAAGGCAATGTGGGTAGTCTGTTTCGCTTTTTTTGCCCCTGTGTCCTCACCTTCCTTCTTTTTTTTAACTGACTTTGTTTCCACGCTTGTCTCTTTCTGTGATTGAATGCCTGTGTACACAAGGCTGTGTGCATGTGGATTTGATTAGAAAGGAGTAAAAGAAAATCTTGAAACAGAAAATTTGCTACGAGAGCATTTTTATTTTCAAAAGGAATCCTAGTGGAGTCCAGTTTGTTTTCCTCTCTGCACAGACGGGTAGGAGAGGAAAAGCAGTTTTTTGGGGTACAGGGAATAAGAAAGCGGCAGGTAGCTGTACATTTCACAGTTGATTAATGAGTCAGTGGGATGATGTCTCTTATCAACACTCTGCACATGGCAGAGAGAGAAGAAAGGTTTACTGGGGCTAGGAATGCTCCAATCACAGACGGCTCCTGTTGCCGTCCCATCATTCCTTTCTGTGCTCACCCACCTGTTTTTGTGCAGGGGGCTCTCTTCTTCTCTTTCCCGCAGCAGTTTGAAGCTGATGCAATATCAACTCTTTACCCTGTACAAAGTTAGGTGCCAATGAGTTTTGTCTGAGATACATCTGCTACTGCCAGGTTCACAGTGCGTATCATGGTCTTTGTTATAAGATTACCACAAGGCAGTGATGTAAACCCTTGTAATGAGTTGTTAAAGTGGCTTCATGCAAAATAAAAGCATAGCAAGCTGCTGCTGACAGCCCAAGAAGATCCCCAAGTAAAGCATCTTGTAATAGTTACAGATGTGTTTGAAAATATATCACTTTCACGCTTGACAGAGCTGGATGTTTGATATAAACTCCTGTTTATCAAGTTAGATACGCAGCCTGGATGTGATGATTCTTGATAAATATGTATGGCATCCACTAATGGCTCTCAAAACCTCAGCGATATGAGCTGAGAATGATAGTTCTGTCAATGCTGGGGCAGAAAAATCCCAGCCACAGCATGTTTCCTCAGCACTGTAATACACTGTGAAGATAAATCACAGAGGAAAAAAGATGAGAGAAGCAAGAGCAGCAGACAAAAACATTCAAAGAAATGTATTACTCATATTGGTGCGTGTAGTACATATCCTTGAGTGCAGTAAGCCAGATGGTTTTCTTTGTGTTTTCATTTGTTTGACTTAAGGTGTTAATGTGTTTTATTGTTGGAAATCCTCCTGGTTGATCGGTTTGCAATAAGATAATATTGACTTAAAAGTGGTGGGAGAGAGGCAGACGATATAGCAGTGAGCACAGCTTTCTCTGCATTTTGTTGCATTGCGTAGTTGTTGTTGTAGTTGTAGTTGTTGTTGTTTAGGAGAAGTTTTGATAAATCAGAGGAGACAAAGATGGAAGCAGAACAATCCAGGTGAAAGAAGCTTTTGTAGTCTGAAACATTACAGTTACATGCCTGATTAATGACTCTAGTGTTTTTTCTCTTTAGTTTGCATTAAAAAGTGCTTAAATTGATGAGAGGAATAATAATGACGCCTAAAATTTTGTAAAACACACACTAACATGTGTTTAATGTGTGTTCCTATCCTGTCAACAAACCCCGATTATGAGAAATGTCCTCTCCGTCTTTTGCTCACTCCACTTTTCAAAAAATGTATGCTCAAACAGGCTGTTTGGAGATTTTCCCTTTATGACATCACATAGGGCAGTAACACTTACCCTGAGGGGATGACACTCCAACAATTAGTTTGTTTGTTCTGCCTTCTGAGTCTGCCCTCTCTAAGCAGAGTGGTCAGACACAGCTCACTTGCATTTAAAGCTACAGACACAGAAACAGCCTCTGAGCAGGGCTGAAATAGAGGGGTTTATTAGCCATGCACAAATACAGGATCAGAGTGGATTTTTGGCAAGAAGACATGTTTTGTTGACCTCTGAGACTTATATAAATGTGTTGAAAGGAGGATAATATGTGACCTTTAAGGAATAACACTGACATTGAACATTAAAAAGAACAAATCCACAGAGTCTGAATCATGCCTCATCCGATATTGCTGTATTTTTTTTAATGACAAAATCTGGCCTACAGTATTAAACACACATTATATAAAATCCGCCGCCAGGAGGCTCTCAATCAAAACAATCACAAAATATGGCGTTGAGGCTAGCGGGGAATCATGGGAGTTCTCACTGCTTTCTCTGGCTTTGATAAATGATGGAAATATTTGAGGTAATGTAAGTACTCAACAAAACATTATATATAACATAGGCTTATTCAATTTGTATTAACATTTTATTAATTTAGATATTTGAATGTAAATATTGTCATGCAATTCTACATATTATACCTTTAAACATTTGGGTTGTGTTTTGGACCTCCTAGCATGTGCTTCGATTGAAGTATACTTTTGCAGATCCACATTGAACAAAACAAAGTTTAGCCATAGCAGTGCCCAAGTGGTGGCAGTTCCACATGGCAGAGAGGGGTAATTGAAAAAGGTGAACTTCAATCCTTGCATTCATGCGACTCAAATGATGGCTGTGCACAAATATTTCTGCCTCTACAGTGGACTTCTGGCAAGATTGGAAGAAAAAGGCACATTTGGCATTTTCTGTTCCTCTGGTGGATATATCGTATATCATCAGATCGTATTGTGTTGTGTCTTAGTTGTTTTGTTTCTTATCATATTTGATTGTTCTGTGTATCATATCAGGTTTTACCCGATCCGGTTTTGGTCCGATCGGACACACAGGTGCTGCCACGCAGTGCACAGAGGCAAAGCACAGGTTTAGATTTATTCTTTTTGTTAAAGATATCATCAACACAATGCTAAACATCATCATCATCATCATCATCATCATCATCATCATCATCGTCATCATCATCATCTTCATCTTCAATATCATTATCATCATCATCATTATATTATATTGTAAATCATATTGTTTATTATGTTGTATATTGCACCATAGTTTACCCTATAACATTCATTGTTATGTTTTGATTATATGATGTATCATAAAATATGATATTACATGATATCTTATCATTTTTGTATTTGCAGCATCTCATATGGCATCTTAGCAACCTCAGGTGTTGAAAATATAGCCAATGTGGAAGTGCAGAAAATTCAGTTCCTAGAGTCTCCACTTCAGGCTCCGAAAGCCAAACAAAAATACCGTCTATGGGCTTCCTGTTAGTAAAGCTAAAAAAGCTAAAAGAAAGAAGATTTTCCTTTAGATTGAATTAATATTTACACAGTCCCTGACATTCCACAGGGCCAGATCACACTGAGAGATGGTCTGGGAGTGTGACCACCACATGTCACACCTACCCATTCACACACTGATGGCAGAGGTTACTATGTAAAGTGACCATCAGAAGTAACTAATCCCATACAGATGCATACGCCGGCGACGAAGCAGCGAGCGTAATTCAGGGTTAAGTGTCTTGCCCAAGGACACATCGGACATGTTGTTGCAGGAGCTGGGGATCGAACCCTATTACAGTGGCAACGTTCATTATTCATACAGTCTATGGTCACATCGTATGGCATCACATGATATGGTATCATAACGTTTCTTTGATAAATAAGTCAACAGGTTTCTCTTAACATCAGTCCGTGCCATGACAGAGAAACATTCATTCAGTCTAACAAATTAAGGCAATTTATGATAATGAAAGTAACGATAATAAATGCATCCCTTACATACGTGTGAGAAGTTCTAAAGGAGTGCGACTTTCTCCACAGAAAATGCTTTATTGCCAACAGACCGTTTTAGAAAGAAAAGGTTAGAATCCTTTGGATATTTTTGTCTGACAAAAAAGAAAATGTCTGAGGCTTTAAAAAAAAGTTAAATGGTTTGAAAAATTGTAAGAGGTCTACAGACATTTCTATTACTTTATCTGACTTATGAAAGAAGAACTTTCTAAAGGGATGACAGCTCAGCCAGACACTGCTGTCCTCACGGTCTATTCAGGGTCCAGTGAAGTTAGTTTGACCTTCATAAGACCTTGGAGCACTTGAGCTCAAGCATCTCCAGATGAAGCCGGTGTTATAGTATGCTTGCAAAATAATAATAATAAAAACAATTAATTTGTTTGCCAGTGAATGTCAGCCTGTAATAAAATTGTAAGAGATTCTTCTTTTTGAAGCAAAGACTGGCAAAAATCTATGTGATTGGAAAAGAGCCAATTAGGGTGGTGTCTCCTTTTATGTATCTATCTGAAAGGAACAAGAAAAACTTTCTTTATCCTCTGTAATGATGCTTTTCTTTCAATTTAATTGTTTTACTGACTGTTATTGCCAAGGAAATGGTGTTACTTATGACATCCCTTTTGACAAGTGAAAATTGTTTCAGGGAGGAAGAGAGAGACACAGACAGAGAGGGAGGCTGTAATTGGAAATCAAAACAAGGGCCATATATCTTTTTAAGCAAACATCTTCGTTGTCTGGCAAGAGAAGTGGACGGCAGTATTGAACCAGACCACTTGAGATGTAATTCCTTGCTCCATTGAAGAAGGACTGGACATTGCTATTGTCAAGACAAAAAAAAAGTGAAGGTGAAAGCAAGAGAGGGGGACAGAGGGAATAAAAGAGAGACGCGAGCGAGAAGAAAGAGGTGTCAGAGAAAAAGCAGTAAGGAGGGAAAGGGGGGAATCAAGCTTGTGGAACTGTGAAACAATCTGATATGGATTCTGCCATGGCTGTACGACTTTGACTGCGTCATGCTCATCCCTCTGCCTCTCACATGTGGGGTTGTTATTGATGGAGCCGTCATATCCAGGCTGAACATCTGTAATGAAATTCTACTACTCTTATTGGATTTGGCGATGGGATCTTTGTCTCTCTCACAGCTGTAGTCTGTCCTTTGTTGTACGGCAGCAGGCACATATAAACTGTAAATACACAGAATTGTATGGGGTCTTGCACACAGGGATTAGATAGCATGCTCACTACTGTAGCTATTGTTTACCTCTGTGAATTGGTCTGTCAACAGCACTGTTTTTTCTGTATTTTTCATTCTCAGAAGAATGTCAACAATTCAATCAGGAGTTAAATTTAGTTTACGCTTTCAGAAAATGTATTATTCTTGCAAAAGGAGAAGGCAGAAAGCAAACATAATGGACAGAGGCTCCTCAAGAATAAAAAAAAAAAAGGAGTGGAAACTAGAGGCAGAGTTGGATTCAGCAGTTGCTGCAGGCAGCCTGCAACAATGGATGGTTGGTGGGGAGAGTTGCACAAGCAGCATTCAGAGCAGGAATAGAATAAAATAGAGAATAGATTTGAAAAGAGTAAAAGAGATGATATAATGCAAAGCAAAATGATGAATAATTTATCTGCATTGTGGTCGGATGGAATCTTAATATTACAGTGGACTGAGGTCCATGAAGAAGCGCAGTGGCCACAGGAGAAGCTTTCATCCAAATTTCCAAAGGGAAGAAAAATGGAAGGCAAGAGAGAGGAAGAAAAGAGGGACGGCACAAACAGAGCGAGGAGACAGAGTATAAAATTCACATGACAGGTCTCGTTATCTGGGATGCAAATGCCGGCTGTGTGTTTGCCGGAGTGACACATTGGTTCTTTTATTGATAAATTGAGGACCGCTATGCTATAATGCTACCAATATACTTCGCAGGGTCCCGGGTAGAGGAGCCACTCTAAAGGCACAGATGATGACAGACTGTTTAGACTGCCTCTCATTACTCTTGCACCTCCCGGCCCAGCGCGTTTACATGTTTATGACGTACACACATAGCAAAAGATTCATTATTCCTGCTGCCTGTGGTGATTTAAAATGGTACGGGTGGATTTTCGGATTACAGGCGCTCTTTAAAAAAAAATAAGCCCTGTTTTTTTCTCACGACTAGAAGATTTGAATTCAAG
Source organism: Labrus mixtus (assembly GCF_963584025.1). Classification (NCBI taxonomy): domain Eukaryota; kingdom Metazoa; phylum Chordata; class Actinopteri; order Labriformes; family Labridae; genus Labrus; species Labrus mixtus. Next base: position 14,563,845 of record NC_083616.1, on the reverse strand, counting down.
GCAGATGACCCATCAAGACACCTCCTGCAAATAAAACAAAACAACAGCTTCACATCAAAAATTGTGCCGTTTTGTTTGATGTTTGCAATCTGTTTGTTGGGGTTTTGATAACATGATTACAGTGATCTGCTAAATGAGGAAGGAAGATGGAATTGCTTGATTGAACCCTTTTTGGAACTTTTCTTTCTTTCATATTAAGCTTTTGGGATTTTTTTTCATGATATTGAATTTCCACAAATTCAATTTCCAATCCACCTACTTCTACTACTTCTCCTACTTCCACAATCTTAAACATAAGACTGAATTCATAAAAGTCTCTGTACGATGTGAACATCCATTATGCAAATCTATTGAATACATACGTCTGCATTGAAGAGGCCAACAAAGGAGCTTCTTTGTGCATTCTCTATGGACATGCAGATACTGCATATAACCTGAAACGTGTGTCTTACCAGACTTGTATTCGTAGTTACATGAACCGTATATATTCCAGTAGTGCTATATGAAACCAAACCACTTGGGAAGGATTTTGAAGGCCAACCTCAGTAAAACATCACCATTATAAAGCAAAAAAAAGAGGCCCAGCGAGCAGTACAGGAAGTACGTCTCTATCCGAAAATGTTCCATGGAAAATTCAGATGCTCAGTTCTGGCTGTATATATCAAGGAGATTCAAAATTCATCAGATTTTTCCCCCTACTTTCCTTTCTCTCTGATGAGCAGTATTTCCCCTCACTCTGGGTGCTGCAGGGCTGCACAACAACCTGCTACCCCTTCACCAATTAGAAAATTACTCGGCATATGAAATACTATGCACAAGTGCTCTATCAATTACTGTAAAACCGAGTATTTCGCTGCTCCAGCAAATCTGTTGCAACGATGGCGATGGTGGTCTTATTTATTATTTACTGGTGACCTGGAGTCATATCAAAACCAACTGCAAATAATATTAATGAATTGTACTTGTTTAAATGTGCTGCATAATCAGAAGCAGTGGAAAACTTACGAGTTTGGACCTCTTTTTGGAATAAAGGGGCCCTTATTGGGCATCACTTATTACATACTGAGAAGGCATGTCAGCAATCAAAGAGTTTTGAGTTGATAAGAATGCATTATAATAATGAAAACTAGATTTGTTGGTATCACAAGCTAATTAATAAGAAATTGCAATTAGCAACGGAATGTTTTAAGTATTGTCCAAATGAACTTACATAAGAATAGGGAACAGCATCAACATTAAAGTCTGATTTGTAGTCCAGCTAGAAAAGCAATAGCGTTAAGCTCGGATCAAAAACTGCAGTGAAGGTGCGGACAGAGATTTATTTAGTGGAAAGAAAGTCTGAGTAAAGGTGGACATCATAGAAAGCTCAGTGCAAAGGTAAAGAGCAGGTCAGGGAATTTCAGTGAGATATGGTATATTGTATGTGTATGTGTGTGTGTGTGTGTGTGTGTGTGTGTGTGTGTGTGTGTGTGTGTGTGTGTGTGTGTGTGTGTGTGTGTGTGTGTGTGTGTGTGTGTGTGCGTGCATGCGTGCGCATATGTGTGCGTGTGTATGTGTGTGTGTAACATCTCGTAAGGGTGTGTTGAAGCTTGTATTTTTAGGTCTTTGCCCAGGGCCGTTGTACTACCCTGAGTCTGTGTTTGCTTTATGTATGCATTGAGGCATAGAGAAGGATTGAGAGAGAGAGAGAGAGAGAGAGGGGGGATAGCAGAGGAGAAGGAGGAGGGGGGAGAAGAGGGAGACAAGACATAAAGGTGGGAGGGATGAATGGAGAGAAGAAGAGGTGGTGTTGAACCCCCCCCCCCCCCCCCCCCCCCCCCCACCTCTGTCCCTAACTTCTCCCTCCTTTCGGAGGTGAGCTGCAGGTTTGTATTCTGAACGAGTGTATCAGCTGGAGAATCGCACTCCACAACCAACAACCCCGACCCCAGAGGACCCCACACGGCCTCCAGCAGCTGTGGATCGACGTGCTGAACAAACCCGATGTCAGGTCAACACACCTCCTCTTACAACCACACATCGGGCTGGGCTGAGATACTGAGAGAGAAAAACGAGTGGAAAGGTGAGGGAGTACAGGGAGGAAGAGATGTGGACAGTGAGAAATAACGAGAGAGTTGGGAAACAGAAGAAAAATGAAAGGAGGGGAGGGGTGATGCCTTTCAGATAGCGTTGAGAAGGGGGAGGCCTGTATACACAGTATGGATGTGTGTGTGATGATGATGTGTGTGCGTAGTGAAGTATTGGAGAGAAAAGAGCAAAGGGGAGATAGATATGAAAAGAGGAGCAGAGACAAAAAAGGGAGAAATCAGAAACCTGGCTGAAACTTTTTTCTTTTATTTCAGTTTTCCACTACAGCAGTTTCCAGATGAATACTGATGCAGCACAGAGGAATACCAAGTGCCGCACTTTGTAGCTACAACTGACAATAAAGTTCTGAAGATGGGGCTAAATAACAAGTCATGATTACTGTTTTTGGAGAAAAACGTTGCAAACTGTAAAGAGGGACCGATGGACCTGACAGCAAAAATCAAATATATAATTGTAATCTGCAAGAATTCACTGGAATAGATTTTTTTCCTGCTCATTAACTGGGACATCTTAAAGAAATTGTACACACATTTTAGGAAAATACGCCATATTTCTTTCAGTCAGAAAGTGAGAACACAAGATTGATATAACTGTGCTTGTCCTTTGATTGATATAATTAGTTACCTTAGCTTTGTAAAAGAGTTATTTCTTTCTGTGCAGGAAAATGTTGTTACCTGTAGAGAGAGCCAGGCCAGTTGTCTGTCTGATCCGAGTCTTTGGGCCAAGCCATCTAAACTACCTGCTAGCTTTGGCTTAATATCTACCCGACTTTATGAATGGTATCAATTTTATCATAAAGTAACCTTAACCCAGGGGGAAAATAGGCAAACTTCCCAACATAATGAATTACTTTCCTTAGCACCTTCTTATGAGTAAGACAATTTAGCATTAAAATGCTTATTTCTGGCAATATGCTGTTTGAATTTAACTCATGAGCTGATGAGAAGTTCCTGTTCTTCAATGAACAGCAACCTCAGTGGCTGCAAAATGAAGCCAGTGCAAAGCGCCCAAAACGGCTGAGGCCACTTGAGGCTGATCAGGCTCAAAATTCAAAAGCTCAACTATACAGAAAAACATGTTTTCAGCCTCTTAGCTATTTTTCCAAAAGAATTAAGAACTCCAGTCAGAGACTTCCAGAGACAGAGTCTCATGCTATAGGAAGCATAATGGTCAACATTCTGATCAGCCAACTAATGAATTAGCCACTAGCACAGACTGCATAGCTTTGATAGCTTGGCATTAGTCAACACCCCCTTTTTCCTCGCCAGCACAGACCCTTTCCTAATTATGGTCACCCGTCTCTCCAAAGTCAGAGATGGTGTTGGCCAAATTGCTCAACTCAAGCTTTCAGTCAGCAGCCAAACAGACCAATGGTTGATGTCATGGCAGATCCAATCCATCCAATATTTATGGAATCTCAACAATGCTCTCAACAATGGAGCAATCTGGGTCGTAACTGCGTGAACAGTGAAAATCTTGTTTTTTATACTTTATTTTCAATGTATTCAAAAACGTTTTATGATGTTTGAGCTTGTAAGTGAGCTTGTGAAGAGCTTAGATTATGTGACTCAGTCCTTGTACTAAAATACTAGATTAAATCTCACAATTAAAGATAAGGTTTGAAATTACTATTGATCATGTAATAGCTTTCAGCAAGACAATGAGTATTTCCTGAAATATTGAACAAGTCCTTCGTAGTTAAAGCAGCGAGGCTGGGAGGTTTGATGCGTAAAGAGGTCAATCAATGGGATTCTTATCCATGAAATGTACATGCCTTCATTATAAACGTATCACGATCTCGATCACAGACATAATGGCTGCTACATCTTTAACAAAGATATCACTGGAGACTCCATAAGATGGAAAGAAATGATTAAGAGATGCAGAGCTGGAGAGAGAGGAGGATGGTAAACATTACATGGAAAGAGGGAGGAGGGAGATTAATTGAGGGGGTCAAGTACACTGGAAGAGAAGATGGCTGCTTGTTGATGCTTACTGCTAATGGGGGGGGGGGGGGGGGGGGGGGACAATAAGACAATAATGGACTAACACAAAGCTGATGATTTGTTCTCATAGCAAAAGTGGTTCCTATCAGCAGAAGTGCTGTTGTGCTTGTATTTCTTCTCAGATTTTAAAGGCAGATTTAGCCGGCAGCATTACGACTCCTTCTGTTTAACATGCAAACATTTTCAGAGCTAATACACTGCAGACCTTTGGTACAAGGCCATGGCATTCAACAACTCTCATACTTCTTGTTGGCCTTCTGATCTAAATGATTCATTTAAGTGACTAAATAGCCTTTAGAAATGTGGGTGAATAAATTACAGAAGACAAGCAAAAGCAGAGAGAATGTAGACTACAGCTTCGGCTTTTTGAATATCAGAGCTCTTGCATTGAGACTGTAAATGTTTTGATGCAAACTATATGATGCATAATCAGATCGCCAAACGTTTGGATGAAATTGTCTCTCCCATGAGTATCTTTACTGTAATCTTCAGCCGGCTGGGACATCCAATCCTCTGGAACAGGAATAATGAAACATTTTTGGGAAAGGGATTGAAACAGTGGGGAGGCAGAGATGGGGGAAATCCGGAACTATTCAAGTGACAGTGACAGGTTGGGTGTGTCAGAGCTTAAAATGTATCGTGATATTTCTTCTCGCTGTCTTCTCTCATTTTTTACTTTCCCAAATAGACAAGTTAAAATAACAATAATATAATTCTGGATATTATACATAGACTTGAAGGACAGTCTCTAGCAGGTCTACATCTCCCCTCCCCCCCTGCAGCACTCAGGTCTAACGTGTTTAAACCAAAAAAGAGACCAACTGCTGATGTTAGTGGCTATGAACCAGGCCCCATGCAGACCCACTTATCTGCAAATCACCTTGTCCTGCAGACTGTATGGTCTATTATATCAAGCTAAACCAGCACACCAGAAACAAATCAGAGCACAGTGTTGTCATCCGCTTATTCCTGATCCAGAGAGAATTTCTGTTATTTTATTTAACCTTTATCCGCTTAGAGAGGATAACCTTATTAGGGTGTAATGTATTTTTCCAAATCTGGCTTCTTCCTCACTTGCCCGCTAGGGTCAATCACAACTGCAACAGGGAAGAGGGAATAGAGTATAGGCGGTGTCTGTGTGTGCATGTGTGTTTGTGTCTGTGTGAGTGAAGCTGCTCCAAGTCATTAATAATGTTCTTTTTGGTTTGATATGATTGAGTTTATTTGAGTTTTCTGCACAGAACAGCTGGGCATCAATTCAATCTCTGCAGGATTTATATAAGAAGATAGGAAGTCTGCAGAGAAATGAAAGAGCACTCCAGTTCACAGGGCTGGGGAGGGAACTGAACTCTCAGCACTGTGGGGTCAAACTGCTTCTCATTCAGGGGCTGTTTAAACTTTTGGCAGCTAGCTTTAGTTTTTAACCATTACAATGGAGAGATATTGACCGCAGTATTGATCTCTATGTTAGAGGCAGAGATAACATTGACATGACATTATGTTGAGTAATTTAAGTTTCGACTTGTGATTAAATGATTGACAGTAAAAGAGGATTCTTATCAGGGTAGAGTGGCCCTCGTATTCATCAAAGTCATAAGTCAGTGCATGAAAGTGAGTGTGTCTGTGCTGATAATATGGACTCTCTCAGACAGTGTTTGATGTTAGATTTAACCGGCTGTTTCACGAAGGAAGAGACGATTTAGAATAACCCACCTACCCCCAGAAAGCTGCCTTTGAAACAAAAGAAAGTAATTACTGATATCGACTGAACAGTGAGTGAAACATGCCGCACTCCAGCACAGTTTCAACTTTTATTTTCTCTGTTTAGGTGGGTGTATTTGTGTGTTTGTGTGTATGCACCTGTGCTCTCTGGTGTCCAAGTGTTTGTGTTTGTGTCCACTCTCCTGTTCTGCCTGGTGTCCACTCAAATTACACACCCTATTATCGAGTCTCTCCAGCCAGCAAGCTCATTTGGAAATGAGATTTAAAACAGCAATAAATATAGAATTATACGGGGGGAATAGCCAGAAGGGAGTGATTTTTAAATTGTTTCGTTAATGGTTGGTCCAAATAACAACTGGGCATGTGAAAAAAAGGCAAATAGAAAGACATAATGGCAGTGACTAACTGCAAGCCAGTGTTTTGTCTATTCAGGCCCCTGTGCTGAAAGCAGTATTTTCTCCACAGTTTGAAATCCTTTTCCCTGGATAATTATGCATTGTAGATGCCCATCCTCAGATAATGACTGCCTTGCCACAGAGATAGGAAATTAACAGGGACCCAGTGTGCTGCAAGCACAATGCAGGGACTGCCCCTGGATCACTCAGCTAATTTTAACCAGAGAGAGAATGAGGAAGCTGTTGCTAATATGTCTCTCCTGCTTATAAGAAATAACATAATTTTATTTCATGTATGATATCGTCTTAAAAGAAGAAAGAATGTAAAATAATGTGTCAGAACACCTTGGTTTATGAAGTGAATGGCAACAGTGCCCCCTTGTGAAGCACATTAGAAACTTCTCTGCACACAACAGCTACGGATTGAAAAAGGCTGCACATTTTTATTTTCTTTCATACATTAAAAATCTGATTTGTGCGGTTCAGCCTCATACTGTCAACATACCTTAGTTACTTTAGCCATGCTAAAAGGGATTAAGTGATCAGGAAAGATCAGGACTGACAAAAAGGCTGAGAAAATAGGTTATGTGAAGTTGGGTTATTTTAAGGTACCGGCTCATGAGCAGTTTGTGGCACAGAATAAAGGACGGATGAAATAACAGTATGAAATAAGTGCAATCACACACTGGTATTATGTCTAGAGCAGGATTTTTATAAGTGCATTAGTGCAGCAGGGTCTCAGTTTTAATTAGTGTAGCAAGTATTAGCACATTTGTTTAGTGCTGTGCTAGTGTTCAGAGACTTAATTATGATAGTGAGGGCCATTTTTCACCAGCCTCGCCTCTTTATAAAGTAATAACCACTGGCTTAGAGAACGCTATTTTCACAAGTCGATTGAGACACTCGTTGAGCTGGCTAAAAGTCAACTATAGGTTAGTCATTATCTTAATTTACATAAAACTACATCATCAATCTGAAGAAGAAAGGTCAAAAATCATCGCTCACTTAAACGATCTGTCTCTGCTTTATGGAGCAAACACATTTTGAAGGGAGGCAGTGTCAGGCGTGTTCTGCTATTCTGCTCACACACTACACAGCAGTGCACCTTTCAACAATTTATAGCTCAGTTACACTCCATATAATCCTTATTAGCAGATGCTTAAGACTTCTGAAAGCAGTTAACTGTTGTTAGCCTGAAAAGTGTTAACCAGAGAGGGAGATGGATGACTTAATTTGTGAAATTTATACTACGCAAGTAACACCTGGGGGGGAGGTTGGATCAGGGTGACTTTGGCAGTGAACCATCTGTATTCGGACAGAGTCATTCTGCGCATCTACGCCCCTGCATCAAAATCTTAAATCGTGAGCAACAGTTTCTCGATTAACCCCATGATTTGAAGGGATTATGTGCAAATCTAGTCTGAAAGGTCGAATGTGGGTGAATCAGAAGCTAGAAGCTCCAAACAGGGATTCAGCATCCATGTCCTGCCATCGACCTCTCACATCTTCACATGAACATATTGACGAGCAGATGATGTTTGTTCTAATACTTTTACCTGAATCCTTGTAATCCTTCGTTATCTGTGAAGACTATGCTCGCCCTGAATCTGTGCCCAACGCCGTCACCAGGAGGAGTATGTTGATGAATTATAGCTTCATCAAACTGGGGCTTGGCAGAGTTGAGCATCGGGCATTAAATCAATACTAATAACCCCTTCTTTGTGTTTGGGTGCAAGTCTCAGTGACAACTTCAGTATCAGGGAGTGTAATGCATATCACACTCTACACTTGAGCCATTCATCAGGTGTGTGGGACAGCTAGACAACTTCATTGCCCTCATGTAACCTGACAGGCAGGCTGTTACTGTGCGCCCTGACCACTCAGTGCCAGCCTTATTTATATGCTGCCGGTGAGAGAGATCTCGGGGAGAGCAAATTGCCTTGCACAGAGAGAGACAGCCATCACTGCTTTGAAGTTTGAGCATCTGTGTGTATGCTTGAGTGTATGTGTGTGCATAGCCTCACCTAAGCTCTTGCAACAGCCAGAACAAAATGAATGTATTCATGCCAGGGGAGGATTCAAATCTGTGTTTGGTTTTGATTAATTAATGAACAAAAATGTATGTTGCCTGTTGTCTGGTGAAATTCAGCACAAAGTCACACTCTGTAAGGTCAATAGGCAGGTGGACGTCTCTCTCGTTTCTCGTGGCTTACACACGCTCTCAGGGGAACTGTGATGTAAGCGGGGGGAAAGGTCTGTCCTGCCTGTGCTGTATAGTAGCAGCGTAAGATGAGGTCCCTGTAGTGCCCAAACTCTCCCATGTCCCTTGCTACAGCAGCCTAGGATGAAGCAGCCATACATCACAAACCAACTGTGTCCTCCGAGGTGGTGACAGAAAAAGCCAACAGAATCAATAAAGCCTTAGCACCAGCACTACTTCTGTGCACTCAGACCTCGCCTTGGCCTCCTTTCTTACTCAAATTCAACCCTTTTCTCTGCCTTACATTTCTCGTACATTCTCCCCCTCTTCTTCTGTCTTTTTCCCTGGCGACATCATTTATCTGCGCCTGGCTACAACTTCTGTCAATATTATCTCTATCTGCCCTTCTGCTCGGCCCCAGGTGAACATGCTGATATACACAGTGGAGCTGTCAGCCTTGACAGAAGCACTTTCAGGAAGAAAGAAAAAGACCAAGGCCCGAGGATTACCGAAGGCCATTCAGCTTGTTAGTGCAGCAGCACCTACAGACATGAAACAAGTGCATATTTAATTTTTTTCAGAGGGGCTGTGTGATCCAAGCTTAGGAGGTATGAATGTTCCCCAAACAGACAGTTTAAATGATTGAGGGCCTTGTGTAGTACCCACAAACCATTTCAGACAGCAGTGGAAATGCTATTAGAGAGACAGAAGAAGCACTGGGGAGTAGTTCATGGTAATTAAACTGGAGCGTCAATGTCACTGCTACCTGTTTACGACCCCAACGTGAAGCAGTTTCCCGCGTTGTAGAGGTTTGGCTTTCATTTATTACTGCCGATTACCATTATGAAGTCCTCTCCAAGAGGACTTGGGTTTTATCTCGGGAGATGGTGTTATTATTCTCGTGGAAACATCTTCCCGTCAATAAATGATTTTTAAGTGGTGCAGTGCAAATAAAGGGCTAAAATCTTAAAATGCCAGTAATCAACCCAGGAATAATTTTCTATGGAATATTTCAATACCAACGCTTATTATTTCCTTTTATGGAGCCCCTGAAGTCCCAAAAAGTGTTTTCAAAGACAATAACTCACAACTCCACAAAATAATTATACTGTGTGAAAAAAGTTATTGTGTTTTGATGCACGATAGTTATATTCTTGGGAGTTATAGACTTAGACTTTCTTTACTGTCATTCAAACTTGTACTTTACAGTGCAGATAAGAACAAAATCTCATTGCATTTGGCTTGTTGTAGTGCAGGATAAAAACAGCAGCAAGTATATACAGAAAAAAATAAGGTGCAGATATAAATAGATATAAAAAGAAAAGCTATGAGTAAAATTACTATACAGATAAATATATTGCACGTTTGTGATGTATGTTATATTGCATTTTACAGTCCAGTGAGGTAGTCCTGTGTGGGGGTTTGAGGGGGAATGGAGGGATTATTTTTTGTGTTCAAAAGTCTTATGGCCTGTGGGAAGAAGCTGTTACAGAACCTGGAAGTTCTGCTTCGGAGGCTGCGGAACCTCTTTCCAGAGTCCAGCAGCGAAAACAGTCCTTGGTTGGGGTGGGAGGTGTCTCTGCTGATTTTCTGAGCCCTGGTCAGACAGCGGATTTTTGCGATTTCCTGGATGAGAGGAAGTAGAGTCTTAATGATCTTTTCCGCCGTCCTCACCACTCTCTGCAATAATTATATCATTCGTACAAGATATAGTCTATCTTGTGCGCACAGGAACATAACTTGTTCCCACACAAAACAACTTAGAGCTAACAAAGTCATATCTTTTTTTTTTACTTTTTGGGACTTCAGAGGCTCCAAAAAATAAGTGTAGGCATGTTTAATCAAATGTTGTGATTTTGTGGTCAAATCCGGTTTTGATTTTCAAAGAGTAGGCATGTTTTAGTCTACTTTTATTTCATGTCTATGACGCAAAGATGCTCAAACTACCTTACCTTAACATCGTAGTAATGTGTTTCTTGTAAAAAAAAATCATGGTCCAGAAAAAAAAAAATTTCATCCAACCTACACTTTTGGACAATTTGGACTAAAAATGCGGCCGGTGTTTCGATATCTAAAACTGCTTATTTATGTAAATCAAACTGCTTCTGTACATGTTTGCTCTTTGTGTGATGCTATTGTGACTTAAAAGCATCTATTTAATCTCTAGTGTAATGTGGTTTCATATTAGAGCCACGTTCAGCTGCCTACATCCAGCTGTCTGCCAAAAAAAGGCATATGTGCAAACAGTGCAGGCTTACGTAAGAAATTGGATTTTGAAATCGGCCTTGTGTGTGTGTGTGTGTGTGTGTGTGTGTGTGTGTGTGTGTGTGTGTGTGTGTGTGCCCGCGTGCGTGCGTGCGTGCGTGTGTGTGTTTCTGACTTTAAAGCACAGATTCATGAAATCCAAAGAGTGTAAATGCCTGCATATGTGACTACATGTTTCAAGTTTTTTTTTTCTTCAAATATATGTTTGTTTAGAAGTGTGTAAGTATAGGTTGTCTGTAGGGTTCTGGTTATGTTTCTGTCTGTATGTTATAGCACAGTTTTATTCAAATCTAGGTGTGTATGTGTGTGTTCACAAAACTTAATGCACCTGCATACATTACATTATTCATGGTTGTAAATATCATATTAATGTGTGCATGAAGTGACTGTGTGTGTATGTGTTGTGTTACCCAGCTTTGTCCAGCCCCAAGCCCCCTGGACATTGCCACGGGTCAGTTTCTTGGGCCAGCTGGGTCAACATCATTATGCTGGTCTTTTTATTCAACAGAGTATTGATCCCTCTCCATGTGTTTATTTGTGAGTGTGTCTGTGGGGGTGAGTGAAGATAAGCAGGGACATGGGGCCCGGCCAAGAAAAGGATTCACGTTCTGGAAGAGCAAATTTGACATAAAATCCAATCAATTGCTGCAGCAGCCCGTTCCCAGTCTGACGGCCTGAGCTGCTCCTTCAAGTGCTGAAAACAGTATACATAAAAAACTCACATAACTAATCGCACAGCTCCACACACACAAACATCTCCTAATTGTTTTCCTGTAATGCAATCTTTAGAGACTTGCTAGAAGATTTATATGACATTGAATGCAAATACACAGAGAATCATATGGCCATGCTCACACACATGGTGCTGAGGTACATGAATAATAAATGTTTCTGACATTGCACACCATCAATGATACCTGTCTACCGAGGTATATAAACAGACACCTTTGAAGCACCCCGGCTTTAAAGATAAAGATGAAATTATGTTCACGCACACACACAATCCCAAGTACACAGTCCTGCCCACACACTCACTCATGCACACACAAGCAGATGCTTGTGTGTGCATGACATCAGTCAGCTTTTAGCTTTCAAATAGTGAGCAGACAGAGATGGTGACTGCGTGGTGTACTTTGTTATGACAGCAGATATCGACACATTGCTATTACCACACACTGACACACACATTAAAAACCTGGACATGGTCATTTATAGCAGCATAAATAATGGAAAATAGTGCTATGAAGTATCAAATTGTTTACAATGGTAGAACAGAAGTGCCAAAAATCCAAATTACACACAGAGATACGTCTCTGACACCTACTGAGTGTAAAGACGATCACCCCAACTGTGTTCCTGGCTGCTCATTTCCAGACAAATATCATGTAAGGACAAATAAGCAGAACAGGAACACTGAAGAAGATTTGCATATTATTAAATCTTCAATAAACAAACCAAGACAGCATAGAAGAATGTGGATCTTTTTGCTCACAGAGAAGTAACTTCAAAGACATGATTTTGTTCTATAACTGCAAAAGACGCTGGAAGGTTTACGTCTAATTGTTGCTCAGAAGTTGCAGGGAGTTTGGAAGCAAAATAATAAGAGAGAGAAAGTAAGGTAAGCTGTAAAAGTGGAGAGAAAGAAAGAAGATAACAAGAACTACAGAGACACGCAGACAGGCACACGGAAACAATGATGGACACAGAAAAGCACAACAGAGAGTTAGGGGGGGAGAGATGGGTGTGCTGCCAATAATAAGCTGTGGGGTTACAACCTGATCATTTATTCAGCTCATCTGTTACATAAATAAACCAAAACACAACAGATCTGGCCCCTGGCTCCTGTGTGTGTGTGTGTGTGTGTGCGTGTGTGTGTGTGTGTGTGTGTGTGTGTTTGTGTGTGTGTGTGTGTGTGTGTGTGTGTGTGTGAGAGAGAGCCAGTGGAGTCAGTAGGAGCAGTCAAGCAGGTTAAATCTACAGCCGGAGAGCATGGTGGGTAACCGGGTGCATGAGTCATCAACACAGCAAGCATGACTTTTCAGGTGCACACACATGCATACATATTGGTTCCACATGAAAATTGTTGCACAAATGGCGACGTGATGAAAGAACATTTCGAAACTACCCACTCTTGAACACATAGCTATTTAAACCACTTACGGATATATTATGTGAGGCTTACAGCGGAAGTGTGGGCAATGATGATGTGCTGCTTACAGAGGCAGTGAAGTGAGTCGCTGGGAGTCATGCCAGGAAAAGAGAAAAAGACAGCAAGATGAAAGGTTGAAGGTGAAAAGAGACAGGTAAAGAGAGTTGCATGTAAGAAACAAGGGATTAAAGGGTGAAAAGACTAAAGAAACAGTACAACAAAATCTATGTAAGAGGTGGAGGAGGCATGCAGCGGAGGATGGGAGGAGGGAGTGTTGGATGTTCAGAGTGAAAAAAGAGCGAGTGGGAGGGAGTTCAGATGGGAGGCAACACTGTAAAGAGAGGGAGGAGAGTGAGGAAGAGTGTGTTTATGGAGGACTGTGACATTGCTCTGTGTATGGTATATGGGATGGACTGATTGCAACAGTGCCAGGTGTTGAAGAGGGGTGAGAGGAGAAGAGAGACAACTCTAGCAGTGACAGCTAAGTGGTTTGCCCAGAGTGATCCTCTCAGCTTTGGGACATGGAGCAGCAGCAGGAGTGACTGGGACTGTGGGGACACGCAGGCAGACTTTAACGGAGGTAAGCCACCTCCTGCCAGACTTACAGGAACGTGATGGTTGTTTGACTTGATGTGACGGGGACAAATGATGGCCCAGACTCTGAAGTCACAGAGTAACAACTTTGTGCAGGAGTAGGTCATGGGTGGCACCAGTGAATGCCACAGATTGGAAAGTGATTTGTTATGTTGAGCTGTCCTGTGCTGTATTTTTACTAAGTAAGACATGACTGAATTATGCCTGTTTACTTCATAAAAAATTCTGACTGAACTGAAGTTTCTCCGCTTGGAAGAAGTCCAAGTGTTTTGCTACTTTTAATATGCACGCTAGATTTTAAAGTAAGAGCATTGCTGTGATTGAGGACTTGCTAGCTTCAAATAAAACTTTTGCTTTCAACGTTTTTTATTCTCTTTGCTGAAAACTGCCAAAAAGATGTGTGCTACTTCCTGGATAAAGTATTGTTTTTAAACTAGGGAAGAAAAGAGAGATCCACTAAACACAGCAATTCAACAAAATGCACGGAATGGACACAGAGCTGGTTATTGGAAGTGTTTGAAGCATGAATGTGTTCATCCATGTGTTCCCACTCTATTATTCTCTATTCTTTGTTCTTAAACACTCTATACGACACTATAATTCTGCAGCGTAAATAATAGCAATTCTAGAGATCTGTGTGGGAAATAATTTGCCCTTTGCAAAACTTCCTAGTTGTAGCACTCACACCTGTGTGAAGGATGTGTTCAGACCTGTTGGGATCAGGAATTGAGGGCCATTATGCAGGTGACATGGTGTATGGGTAAATAAAAAATACCTGCACAGGCAGGTTCAGCTTTGTTCTGCACTATAACCTATTGTACAGAGAAAATACAGGGGGAGAGACAGGATCAGGGGATGACGGTTCTGGAGGATAAAAGAGGAGGATACGTTATTTTCTTTTACAGTAAAGTAGTGGTACTTTTTGTCTTAGGACAAGTGCAGGGTTTTTTGTTGTTGGTGTAAATATTTGACTTGATAAATCAGTTTACATATTCTTGAATTTGCTTCTCATGGGGGTATTAGCTTTGTTCTATCTTTTGCGTGTGAAAAACCAATGGAGCTGTCATGACCTGCTAAAGAAAGTGTTTCCTAAAATAACTGTCCCAGATACCCAAATGCAGTTTCCTTGCATGAGTGAAGACTCTGTGTCAGAGAAGAGCAGCATCCCAACATCTCTGAGAGTCTCGGCTCATGGTGATATCGCAGCATTTGCAACTTTTCAGCAATGCAATTGTGTATGACTTTAGTTGCAGAAAACAGCAGGTGAGTATAAGCCATGGAATTATGCTATTCAAAGAGTTTCAAGAACCCTGCAGAGTGTTCCCTACAATGAGGAATCAAGCATTACAAGGTCAGGTTTTTTTTATTAACTGGAGCAGAGCACAGGTATCGCCTGCAGAACAGATTTCCAGCTGCTTTCAGAATGATACAGGCCCCTGAAAGTGAGCTCATTGTGTCTTCTCTTACTCCCACATTACACCATCCATACACATACACACAGGCACATCAGATTACAAGGATGGGAGGATGGTTATGCTCCAGAATGACAGCCTTATCGCTAAGTCTTCAACTTGCAGGGTCAATGGGCCCCTGTGCCAGAAAAGGCCTCATTCTGTTCCACCTACATATGAATGTCATCCCACTGTGATACCGTATCAACAAAAATATGGAGGACAGACTTAAGAAATGGCACCGGAGGATTATGAGTGACTGTCTAAAGTGAGTTTGTGTTCAATTTGTAGTTCACTGACACTGCTAAGGTCAAGAAATGCATCAGTAATTTGTCTCCAGATTAAGATTTTATGATCTGCAAGCAGTAAACGGCCTCTTTTATTCCGAAGTAACCAACAGAACAACAACATCAACAACATCTTGACAACAAACAGCCTTCCTAGCTAAAAGCTCAATTATTTCACGAATCATAATCTGACAAAACAAGCAGAGCTTTTATAACAATCAATTCAAATTTCATATTTATGATGCTTTCATATCCTGCATTAATGGCAAAGCCTGTCCAAAACAAGCGATGGCTAATGGAAAAGGTAAATATTTGTGGGTAATGGACAGGCAGTAATATGAGATGTCTAAAAATACTTCAACTTGTTACAATGCATTTCCTCTGTCTGTTTATAGAGTGAGATAAAAGCCTCTGATGTAAATATTTCATGACTAAGAAGGTAGTCAGTGAGCTGCTGCAGCCAACTGAAGACACATACATCTCTGTTTGAAACCATTTTTGGACTGATTCCAGGCCGGCGCTGAAGTTTTAAGCCTCATAGAAAAGCACATAAACATATTTTGAGGCAGTAATTAATGTTGTTTTTACGGATGCAGATGCTGACGACAAAGAAAAGGCAATATCGGATATTTAATTTTAGGACTCCTTATATTCATGAGCGCCAATTCCCATCCTTGTGGTAGCTCTAAATGCTCCCACTTAGACTCCATTAAAAATACATTTTCCTTTATACTCCAGCTGCCAAGGTTATGCTAATGTCTGTATTACACTAGTTGGCCAGCCATTCAAACTCTGTTAGCAGTACAGACAACCTTCTTATCTATTAAAACCCATGAGGTTGATTGTTAGGTTGACCTAATGGCTCATTTGGATGCACATAAAACCATCTGAACGCAATCTAATTTCAACAGGGGGTTCTTCACTAAATGCCAGCTTCTAGCTAAAGATGCTGCTACGTGGCTGCCAATAGAGGATACTGAGATTGAATTAACAAATTGCAAATGTTTAACCCACTTGATTCAAGTGAACATGCAGTCTTTAGGATTTGGATGCATCCAAATTACTCGAACTTTTGACAGAGGAGACATTCACTTCTATCTGGACAATACAACAGTCATCGATGTATAATGCAATGTTTGCTGCACAGAATATAAATCTCACCCTCTCTCTCTCACACACACACACACACACACACACACACACACACACACACACTTGCCTCCCTCTCCGTGCCTGGTATTCCATCTCCTCACTCTGGGTCTGTAATGAGTGTCTGGTATTCTGCTCTTCACCATTCAAGCCCCATTCATGCTCAATCTCCTTTACAATGCACTAAAAAGATTAACCAATTAGTTACTATTGGATGCCATTGAGTGTGTGTGCGTGTGTGTGTGTGTGTGTGTGTGTGTGTGCGTGTGTGTCTGGTCAGTAGATAGATGATTTAGCATTGAAAGTGAAAGATAGATGGCTGTTTGTCCCACACACTTCATTCCCAGTTGATGTTCTGCTGGAGGCCACATTACTCATCCCAGCAACTCAGTCCCAGTGAGTGAGACACACCATGGTTTGAGTGTGTGTGTGTGTGTGTGTGTGTGTGTGTGTGTGTGTGTGTGTGTGTGTGTGTGTGTGTGTGTGTGTGTGTGTGTGTGTGTGTGTGTGTGTGTGTGTGTGCCTAGTGTGTCCCACAGAGGATGACAGAGACTAAGACTGAGTATTACAGAGTATTACTCAATAATTCAACCTGTCAGCCTATCATTCTCTGAAAAATGTACTCTCTGCCAAGGAATACCATGTCACATGAGGTTTTTTCTTCTTCCCTTCGCTTTAATTTGTGACTTTAATTTCCACCATGTCATGGCAGGGGTAATTGGAAAGCCTCCTTCATAACGTGTGAATCATCTGTTAGTTTGTGTGAGTCATCGCAGAGTGATTCCAGTTATCTAACTTCTCACACACACACACATAGGATGGATAGATAGATAGATAGATAGATAGATACATAGATAGATAGACTAAAGGTGACTTAACTATGGTTAACTAGTAGTTCGTTTCTCATTGGTTCCCCAGTAACTGAGCAAAAAATGCGTGATTTATTGTAAAAGTAATTCTAAAATCCTCTAGAGACACTCAAACCAGTGTCAACTTCACCAACAAGTTGTGTCGGTGTAGTTACACTCTGATATGTTGCAACTCATGTTGATAAGCCAACATGGATAGTGGTGGAAAAGGTAACATCAAAATGATAAGCTTTTTGGAAAAGGTTGCTATTCAGTGATCGACTCCAGCTGTAGGTCTTTGATGTCAGACAGGCCTGCCGGCATTTGACCACCCCACATAGGAAACAAACTGTGCTTTCATCTCCATTAGATCACAATGATATCCTAACCTTGAAAAAAAAAAGAGAGTAGATTTCTGCTGAGATTTCCTGCCTCCAGTCAGTTTTAAATATGAAAGACGCTGCACTGACATTAGTCAAATGAATTAAATGCCAGTGAGACATGGAAACTGTGTTTTAAATTTACAAGAAGTAATTGGAAATAAAAAAAAGGGCTTCTTTAAATGGATGGGAGCAATGTCAGTTCAGTCATTATGGGTAATACCATGGTGATGTCATTAAGGTTAACTTGGCTTTTGAGACTTTGGGTTTAGAGAGAAGCTTGAAATTTAAAATACATGAGCAGTTACAGGGCCTGGAGAGAATTTTAGTGTTAGTCAGGATATGTCAGCCTTCTCTGCTATATATATTGCAGTAATTCAATTGTGATCCATAATGTGGGAAAAGTGCGCCAGACATAAAAAGTGCTTCAGCATGTTGGGATTTAAATAAAGTGTTGCAGTGTATAAAATTTGGTGTGTGCTTAAGGCAAGACAAAAACAAAGAACAATAAGTCTAAGTCTGACCCAAAAAAACAGACACACTGAACTAGATAGATTACACGTGCATCTGTTAGAAATTACCATACAGACAGTGAGAATTAAAGCGATGCCATCTGGCACAGTGGCAGTGTGGAGGTACAGTGAGAACAGAGAGAGTTTCATGGTCATTGTGAGACAGGTATAAATCCTGGACCTTTATAGCACACTGCTGCCTTCCACTGGCTGTGCTAATGGATTGGCTATGCTCTCTTGGTGTGTGTGTGTGTGTGTGTGTGTGTGTGTGTGTGTGTGTGTGTGTGTGTGTGTGTGTGTGTGTGTGTGTGTGTGTGTGTGTGTGTGTGTGTGTGTGTATTTGATTGGGTTTTGGGGGGGGTGTATTGTCAGCTGGTCTTGTGCAGGCTGGGGCTTTGTGTCAGACAGGTCAGCTGGGGCTCGGAAGCTAGGACAAAAACCCGCCCCCATACACACACACACACTCTTTTGTACCGACAGAGAAAATCATGCAGCCAATCAGATATAAGATTAGATGTATGCATGCATTCACACACACACTCTCACCCCCATAATCCCACCTTACCAAAGGTCTTAAATCAGACTGTCCACTCAAAAGCTGCAAGGTCAGAACATTTGCGCTGGTCATTAGAATTTGCAATAAAAAGATTTTTGAAAGACTTTAATACTTGCATCCAAAAAAAGTGAAATGGAGCAGTTCCCTCCAAAACATGAGAGGGAAAGTGAAAGCTTGAGGAGCTGAATGAGACTTATCAAAGAACAATTGAAGTCGGCTGAGAGGATGAGTTACTGCAGCTACTGAAAAAGATCATGGCAGATCTATAGAGATACTATAAATTATTTCTTTAGTGGGTAAAAAGACCTTGAGAAAAAACTTGATAATGGTAGAGTTTAAGACAGTATGATGTAATATGACGTAAAACTGTCTGCACATGTTGCAACTTCACAGGTTAGATTCACACCGCTTCCCACAGTTCTTAGAAGCTCAATTTTAACAAACAGGTTTCTTTGTTGATTCTTGTGTGGTGATATCAACGAATCGTGTTCTATCTGCAGTAAAGCTGTCTGTTTATTTCACATTAACACAGAGTACACCTTTACTTGGGACAAAAACGGCTGAAAGATTTACACTTGTTTTGTCTGCAGCCCAGCTAAGGGGCCGTATCTTTCCTGTTGCTGTTTGCTCATTTGGAACACAGCGCCTTGTATATTTTCCTGTCTCGATGTGTGATTGTATTTCATCCACAAGGTGTTTTGTCAACAGTGTGTACTCTGTGGGATGCTGAACGCTCCACTGCCTCAGAGAGACTCGCACTCCAACAATACTGCTGTGTGAGAGTGTGTAAAGGTGTGTGTGTGTGTGTGTGAGAGTGTATGTCTGAACAAACAGCATAAAGGCAGGATGGTGGTAAATCACTATAAAACTGAGGCTCTCCAGCCCTCTCATTGTGAGGACTAGTCATTTATTTAACACTCAAATATGGTCCTGGGCTGTTTTGGGAGGATACATCAAGAGTCCACACAAAGAGCGGCACACTTCAACAGACAAAGAGCCAAAAGAGAGAGGGCAAGCTCCTTTTTTTTTCTCTTTTTAGATGGAGTGTTGTTTGTTCAGGGTGGGTGCAGGGCACTGAGTGGGACGGGTGGACAGAGGGAGGGAAGGAGGGACCGATGGGGTGGGGGTGGGGGGGGAAGGTTATTACACAGTGAATCGATGCACAAATGGAGGGTGTCAGTGGGCGACGGTGGGGAGAGGTGGGGGTACACAGAGGGGGTGTAACAGATCTTTTGTCAAGGCTGCGAGTTAATCACTTGAGCGGCACACGCCAGTTCTATGGGAGCACATGTTGTACACCAGCTCCCCTGGGGAAGGCGGGGAAACACACACACACACACACACACACACACACACACACACACACACACACACACATACACACACACATACACACACACACACACACACACACAAACACACACTGAGTTGAATTTACATGTCAGTTATAATGCAAAGTTGGGCCCAGGCTGACTAGAAAGGAAGAAGACCCACCCCCTCCACAGAACATTTAGCAGACCCTCCTGGCCTGGCTGATAGTGAGAGTCTGCATTCAAGGCGCATACACACAGACAGACGTACACACATGACTGCCTGCTTACTTTCTCCAGGACAGGAGGACTTGTGATTCTGCAGAGGACGTGCTAGAGATGGATGCTTAGTTTGACCTGGCAGTAAGTAAAAGCTATTGTTACATCACTTCAGTCCCACGTTAGTGGAGGATGCTGATATCCGGGAATGATAGTGAAGGCTGCAGTTTAGAGTTTCCTGCAGACATTTAGGCACAGTAGACTAGAGGGAGTCCCAGTCATGTCAGAGCCTGTTCACATCAGGGACTGCTGTGCTTTGTACTGCTGCGTATACAAATTCAACCTACCATTAACTTTGTATAATATTTTTTGAATTTCATTGTGAACAAAAAAGAAAATCAAACCTTAAACTGTGTTGCACGACCTCCAACTCGCTGTGTGTTTCATTTATAGTTTGAAATATTTGATTGTAATTGGCAATTCCTTTGTTTTAATAATGATAACCTACATACAGATTTGTATTCTGCCACATCAACGACTCAACTTTCTTCTGTGTGCATGCTACTCTGTCTCACTTGCTGTTCATGCTCCTATTATACTCCTCATCATGAAACATCTATTTGGTACTCATCTCATACCGCTTATCATTGTTTTCATTGTTTTGGATGAAAAGTGACAGTCTTGATCAGCCGTCCTGCCTTCTATTCAGGAAAATGTCACTGCTATTCATGCAAACAACACAGAGCTAGCAATATTTATGGATTAGGCTGAAGCTCAAGGCAATGTACACTAATATGTGACTTAGCATGGCCCATTAGTCCAAGGCTTTGTTGGTGTGGCCGTTATAAAGTGCTTAAAGGCTGAGGACCAGGTGGTTAGGGGAGCCACAGGCCTGATCAGTCCGTATGGATGATTTTGCTCCTAAGTCACTGCTGAGGGGACATTTCCCCTGTGGGTTCGGGATCATGGATAGCAACATCTGGGGTCTAGTTGGCCGTAAAATGAGGTAAAGACAATGAATAGAGAGCATTACTGGTATCTCTGTGAATGAATGCTCTTGTATTATTAGTGAAAATAATGGAACTCCTTCAAGAACCATTTGAATAATCCAACTTTTGTTTTATTCTTCAAGCCAATCACACTGTTATGCAATCTTTTTATATGATATATACATTACATCATATATCTGTGTATGTCACCATGTTCAAAACGACTGTATAGTGTTATTCAGATGGCAGTTCCAGCCAAGTGTAGAACGGGTAGTAAGTAGTTTGTTTAGAGGGAGGGCACCAAAAGGGTTATTTGTCAAATTCAACGGTCGGGCCATAAATCTACACACACAAAGCCAGACAGGGAGCCAAGATGGACTACTTTTACACTTTGTTTATTTTGCAAATGTGAACACACCTGCTTCAACACTGCCTGTCGGACTGAAAAGGAAACAATACATTCAAACACCAATACAAACTGATACACATTAGGATAAACCATGACCTAGTTTTCATTAAAGGATCTTCTGTTTGGGGATCAGCAGCTATGTTCTGTGTCTGATGTCTATAATTTGTGTCTTGTGTTGCAGATGAAGCCACTGACCTTACTGGGGTCATGAGTTGTGTCTGCCCTTCACCTCAATGTAACTTGCATTCCTGGAGTTCAGTCCAATCTACCCCTCACCTATGCCTGCAGGACCATGGGTAGTGTCAGCAGCCTCATCAACGGCAACAGCCTAAACAGCAAACACTGTAAGGCATCTGACTACGGGTTAAAAAAGGAAATAAACCCTCACAGAAAGAGTGGAGGTTGCAGCCTTGACAGTTTACTCAGGTGTGGCTTCACTCAGGGCTCCTCATCTACCAATCATCCTTCTAAAGGCCTGACCCACTCCCGCTCCGGACGAAGTGAAGATTTTTTTTACATTAAGGTGAGCTCATATGCCATCAGATTAAACCAACTATAGCTTTTTAAATAAGTAATAAATTACAGATGTATTGAACTGGACCTATAAATCAAAGTATTTTACACTGGCTTTCCTGTTCCAAATAAGGTGAGCCATAAACCGAGGTCAGCGTACAACAAAGGGGGATCAATGGAAGACAACGGAGTTGAAAAGAATAAAGAGCGAGAATCAGATGGTCAACTGCAACCAAAACTGCTGCTCATGTCGGGGAACAGGACTCAAAGAGTGAGTGAAATGCCCATTTTTCTTTGTTAATAGCCACATGGTTAGCTTACAGTAGTATAAGGAAGTAGATAGATAGAAGATAGAATCTTTATTATCATTGTATACAAGGACACAACGACACTTTGTTAGCAGCAATCCTAAACAGCAGCATTTACAAAAACAACAACAACAAAAATATATTTGTGGTGATATGAAAGAGAAATATGCAAAAAGTGGCCAGAGCAGTTGCTGTTCAGTGAATGAATGATAATAATAATAAATAAATAGACAGTTGTGGTGACTGAAAAAATATATACAGTTATTGTTTTGCAGTGACTGATTAATGAAACAAATATAAATATAGAGATATATAGTGCAAATAAGTGAAGTTATAGTGCAGTGAAAGAGTATATACAGTTATTATTGTGCAGTGACTGGATGAGTAAAAAAACAGTTTTAATGTGATGAATGAACAAATAAATAGACAGTTAAAGTTAAAGTGCAGTGACTGAATAAATAAATAGACAATTATAAAGCAGTGAATTACAAAGTGATTGCACAAGTAATATTTAACAGTTATCAGTGGTTAGGTAATTATTGCACATTGTATTCCCGTCTTGTTGGGGGGGGGGGGGGGGGGGGGTGTTTGTGGGTTGAGGAGTTTGTCCACAGCTCTGAGATAGAAGCTGTTTTTTAGTCTGTTTGTCCATATGCGAATGGTCCTGAGTCTGCCTGAGGGAAGGGTGGTGAACATACAGTACTAAAGTACTAAGCCAATGAATAATAACATTTAAAATTGAAGTTTTAACAATTTTACTAAAATGTCTACAAGACAATAGTTCTATATAGGCCTATAAAATGTAGAGGAGCTGGTGGGCAGATTTAGTTACCTTTGCGCCAGGCTGGCAGTTACGGTAAGCTAAGCTAACGGATTGTAGGAGGTAGCTTCATCTTCAGCCTCCTGACATGTGTGATATCCATCTTGCAGTCCTGAAAAATGTAAAAAAAATACATAAAAATGTCCTTTATCCTCTTACTGCATCTCACTCTGTCTTAATTTCCAAGTCCAGCATAGTCGTGGCTGATGGCTGCTCAAGGTTTCTTTCTGTTAAAATGACGTTTTTCTGCCAAATGTTGCACAATGCTTTCTCATGGTGGATTTGTGTTGAGTCTCTGCAAATAATAAAAAAGTAGGCTACTGTCTCGACCAGCTCTTTTGTAGAATTTTGACATAACATTTGTTATGAGCGTAATACAATCAAAATTGATTGATGAGTATTAGATAATTATGAAATGTAAAAAAAAAAAGAAGGTAATTTAGATATCAAGTGAGATTATAATTGTAGTCCATTTTCATACCTCATAAAATGTGTTTATTACTTCACTGGTTCCTACAACCATCAATGGGTCATACCATATCATGCATGACAGCTACTGACTCTGAAACCTCTCGGCTAGGTTGAGGATAAAACATGCACAGCAGGTAGGTTTAATTGGTTGGTGCCATTCCCCCTAACCTGTGTTGAGCCGTCCCGGTATATTAATCAACCCCCTCCCAGATTAATGACCTAGGAATGCCTTGATCTTCTCAGGGAAGTCATTTCTGTGCCAGGAATATGTAGGCAAACAGAGTCTCCCTCAATAGGTCTTTATTCCTCAAGGGCCAGAGGGTGAGAAAGGACAGGAATAGGAAGCAGCGTTAATAGAGACAGAGCAAAGAATGAGAAAGGGAAGAGAGAGAGAGAGAGAGAGAGAGAGAGAGAGAGAGAGATCGAGAGCCAAAGAGAGTTTGAGGGGTAGAAAGGGGGGGGTGGAAGAACGGCTTCCTAGTCATGAAGTCAGTAAGAAGGAATGCTGAGCTCACAGGCTTTACCTCTTAGACTTCAGCAGTAGCTCATATTATTAATATCACAGAGAAGGGCTATTCATCTTCGCTCAGACAGCACATGGGGGGGGGGGGGGGGGGGGGTGGAGGTAGGATAAGGAGGGGAGGAGAGGAGGAGAGGAGGACAGGAAGGAGGGGTGGTAAGGTGCTGCTTGTGACATTCTTGGACAGCACAGATGGGCCATGCGGAGTATAAGTTCGTCTTGGAAATGAGTTTTCTCTCCTATGACAGTCTGGTGAATTTTACTTGCGAGCACTGCTGTGGGGCTGTTAATGCTGGCAGCTTGTAGTGAAGCAATTCTGCACGCTTCAGTGCTTCTATTTCTAATAAGAAAAGACATGAGTGGGAAAAAATCTATCCCTTTCATTTCAGCATGTGACAATATTTATCTCTGTGACAGACAGTCATTATGATTTTCGAGTTTCATAATGTGACCCGTCTGTGGCTCTTTGTGCTCTCTGCAGAAGTAAAAGGGGAGGTGTTTTTTTCCTATCCTGTCAGGAAAGAGTAGCCGCTGAATATAAGAAACCAAAACAGGGACGAGCACCCCTGACTGTGTGTGTCAATTCTCTCCTCTAGACTTCTGCTGAGAAGTCATTGGTCCGTTCCACTGCCTTCAAGCCTGTGATTCCCAGGAGTACGACCTCCACAGAGACAGGCCAACACAGCCTGGACCGCATCCTTTGTCCTCAGGAGAAATCCAGGAGTCCAGGTATATGACAAAATCAGGACAATCTTCCCGGGGCCTTTATCTATATCTATATATTAATAAACTGTTCACTTCAAAAGAGATTTTTCAGGTAGAATTATAACAGCAGTTACTAAAGATGTCATCTCTTTTCCTTTCAGGGACTCTCTCAGACTCTGGACGTAACTCCATGTCTAGCCTGCCAACTCACAGCACCAGCGGCAGCCTAAGTGCTTCCACAGGCCCTGTCAGTCAAAGTGACAGCAGCTCCGCTCCTTCAAACAGCCTCAGCAAGGGAGTGCAGCCCAATTTCCCTCCATGGGTCAACGGGAACGGAGCTAACCTTGACTGTAGCTACAGGGCTGGTTCGAACAGTTGGGGGTTAGCATCTAAGGCTAATGGGTATTCTGCTGCTCTGCTTTGTGCAGATGAGGCGAGAACTCTCTCTCAAACTGCAGGTGGGATTCGCTCCCCTATTACTACAGATGAGTCACTGATTGAACATTTGGAACAAAGGCTACTGGAGCAAGAGACTGAACTGCAGCAGCTTCAGGTACAAAGCTCAGACATTAGGAGTGAACAGCATGAGCACTTAATTTAAGATAAGCACTTCTAATAAGTAATTACACTGTATAACTGTTACGACATGTCTTCCTTCGCCCTGTATAGGTGAATTTTGAGGAGAAGGAAGCAGACACCTGCCAGCTGTTTGAGGAAAAACAAAAGTACTGTGTAGAGGAGATGGAGGTGCTGAAGCAGAGATGCTCCACAAAACTACGACAAGTGTCCCAAATGGCAGCAAAAACTCAGCAAACGCTACAACTGCAGGTCAATCAGCTCAAGGTAAACCAATCCACTAATTTCATTGGTGGTTCATAATCACCTCAAAACTCCTTTCTCTCTTTATATAAATATATGGAGTTATTGAGAAGAATATCATGAGCACAGAAATGAACCTTACACTCTTGCATGAATAATTCAAATGAAAAATAAAATCTGGTACAGGCAGAGAAAGAGCGACTACAGGAGGACGTCTCAAAGTTGACCCGAGAGAAGGATCTCATGGAGCTCAGGCTGAGGTGTTATGAGACACAGAGCACACAGCTCACTCCAACACTCGAGGAAACCCAATGGGAGGTGAGTCATGAGTCATACGTGTGATATCAGTCAGGTTCTAGCCCTTGTGGCAGACCACACGATCCGGTGCAACCTTGAAGGCTGCCGCTGAGGTGAGAGAACATAATGTCCTTCCACTACTGAAAAATCGACTTATTTTGCATGAGGTTTGATGAGAAAAAGATGTTAATATTTAAAGAGTCAAATAAAATAACTTCCTTCACTTTTTCTTCAGTTCACAATGTTACCATCAGGAGCATTAAATACTTTTTCTTGAATAGAAACGTTGGTTTGCCATTATTAAATCTCTCTTCACACATAGATGGTTTATTCTTGTTTGTACAGTTACGTGTAGTTCCTGAGAATTTGTTGCTGCGCTAGTCCATTTATTCTATATAATTTAGGAGTTAAATGGATGTGTGTAATGTGAAAGGGTCACTTATGTAAACACTCTCAGAAATATGACCACATAGGCAGTTCTTATCAAATCAAGGGAGTTTTTTTATCATCCTTGAACTTACGGTTGCATGCTACATTTTCAAAAATGTAATCAAAAACCTATTCTGAAACACTACTTGTATGTTACTTGCCAAAACAGTTAGAAACTAGCTACAATTCTACAATTCACTTAGCAGATGCTTTTATCCAAAGCAATGTACATCAGAGAGTAAGTACAAAACAAGCAAGGATCTAAAAAAGAGGAAACAATGTCAGGAAGTGCAAACAAACTAATCAGTATAGAAACCATCTTAAAAGTTGTCATTATCAAACAAAACCATCGTCATTACTATTATCATCATCATCATCATCATCAATAATATCAAAACCATTGTCATCATTAAGGCCGTAGGTAATCATGAAAGAGCTGGGTCTTTAGCTTTTTCTTAAAGGTGCAAAAGGACGGTGTAGCTGGTGAACATTAAAAAGCAATAAGCATCCAAAGAGACAGACATATCCCTTAAGAGTAGGTGGAGATCATAACAGCTAATACAACATGGAATTTTGCAGACCAGACACATCATGCAAAAGATTTTAGCTGGTAATGTTTAAACCCGCTTGCACTATCATCTCTTAAGCCAACAGAATCATCATTAAAGTGCCGGTTTAAACATAAAAGTATGTTTTCATCAGTGCATAATGTGCTGGAAATAGTTGTTTTTTTTTACCCTTAAATGGTAGAAGGCTTTATATCTAGTAGAAGAAGCTTAAGCCCAACACCTAAGCTTCTAAACACAACCCAGAATGGGCAAACGATATTTGGTTCTAATGCTCACAGTTTCACAGTCCCTGTTGGTTGTTCAAGATCCACCTGCAAGGGGGGTTGGTACAGTATGATACCTATAGATTATAGATGCCACTGTGAGGAGCTTAAGGCTTGTTATGAAATCTAAAAATGAATACAGACACCTCTAAATTACCTTCTAAACAGACCAAAAGATCAGGAAGAAGATTGTTTATTTCTATATAGTTGTTTTAAATGCGTGTCACTCCTACCACTGGTCGGTGTCAGGTGGGGTGATAAACAACACGCTGCAGAAACCGCTTCTGTAAAAATGATTTTTCGGAGCAAAAGAATCATTGTTGTTTGCTTGTTGTCAATAATTGAATGTATGTTTTCTATGTAAACACTGAAACTATGATGCTAGGTGAACAGAATATAACCCACATATTTTTAACTGGGTAATACTCTGAATGCAGGTGTGCCAGAAGACAGGGGAGATCTCATTGTTGAAGCAGCAGCTGAGAGACTGCCAGACTGATGTCAGCCACAAGCTCAATGAGATTGTCAACCTGAGGGCCTTACTGAGGGAAAATGCTGCAAAGATGGAGACACTGGAGAAACTAAGTAAAGAGCATGAGGACAAACTCTACTCCCGCACCATAGAGGCCGAGGTAAGTCTGCTGATAATTCAAGATACATTCCACAACGGCATTCAAGTAACGGTGTGTGAATAAAACGCCCACACAGTGCTTGTAAAATGAAAGCCCCTTTACAGGAAAGATATCTGCCAATATATGATCCACTCGACTACTACAGACCTTCAAAGTCATTGTTCATGATAATGTAGACTTTTTCATAGTCTTCTAAGAGAAATTATGAGACACTTTACGTAATTAGACCTGTTATATCATTCAGCCTTGTAAATTGCTTCTTGTGTGGGAACATTTTTCATTTCGTATTCAGGTATGCCAAAATGAACTCCAGCGCAAGAAGAATGAGGCTGATCTGCTGAGAGAGAAAGTAGGCAAACTGGAGACGGACATTGAAGGGATGAAACAGGATCTGGCCTTGGCTAAAGAGCAGAGGCTGCAGCACAGTGCACAACAAGAGGCCTGTGCCCAGACCCAGGCCTTGGAAAGACTAATCCAAGACCCAGACTACCCAACCGAAGGCCAAGGGCTGGAGAACAGCGGCCAAAACTCCACAGAATTACTCCAGAGGGAAGTGGAGAGACTGAAGCAGCAGCTCAGCAAGGAGAAGGATGCTCAGGAGAGGCAGGCCAACAGCTTTGAGCAGGAGAGGCTCACATGGAACAAGGAGAAGGACAGGGTCATCAAGTACCAGAAGCAGCTCCAGATCAACTACCTGCAGATGCACAAGAAGAACCGAGACCTGGAGAGGATCCTGAAGGAGCTCACTGCTGAACTGGAGAGCCGGGCGGAGCTAGGCATGGACTTCAACTACAGCTCAGGGTTACAAACATATGACGACGTTATTGCCACAGAGATTTGATAGCACAACCAGTTAAAGGGAAATGGGCACTTGACCGTGATTTACCACAAATATTTAGGATACTTTTACACCTGCAGAATATTAGAGTTTTACAATGCTTATTTATTAGTATGTGGTAATCTTGTGACACTTTTAGTTGTTATTTCATGTTTACATTCTTTTTTTTTACAACGCTGTCTGTCATTCACCATTAAAATTATGAACATTTTTTCTTAGTTTAATATCATTTATCAGTGGTCAGTTGATACAGGCCAGACATTTGGTGATTCATTTCTTTTCATGATTAATGTCTGATGATGACCTATGATAAGCATGATTGTGGCTCAGCATCTGTCCCTTCCAGCATGGAAAACAGGTCGGCAGTTTATGCATCATCTATTGTGGGTCTTAGGTTCCTTGATCCTTAATTAACTTAGTATGCATATTCACATTACTGCTATGCTCCTTCACTGTCTGTTCTTGTGGCATTCATGCATGAAAAACTCAGTTTAAACATTTCAGTCACTTCAAAAACAGCACAAAGGGCTTATGCACTTCGAAATACTGTACATGTTCAAATAATATTAAGCTGGCATGCATCGATCCAAAAGTGAAACTTTTAACACAACATGCAAATAGACAGTCTGATATTTTATTTGACCACCTGCATGTTTATGATATTCTTGTTTTGTTTTTTGTTTTCAAATTCAAACTTGGTGTTAAGGACATTTCAGTGATTCATCTTGAAAGGCAGAAGAAAGAACTTCAGGTGCCATACAGATCACTTTTCTACTTATACAAGAACCATCTCTCCGTTTATATATGAAAGTGTTTTTCTTTAAGAACCCAAACCTTAATTAATATATTTATAGGGAATAAGCTCAGGTCTTTGTTAAAGCAAATTATACACCTTAACTATGCAGACTACAAAGGCTTAGAAATCAGTATGTCGTTCTACTTCCTGGTACAGAAATGTCTGTCATACAGCATATACTGCAGAACACCTCTGTCTGAAACCAAGTGCAAACTATTTCAGGGATACTCTTTGTGATCTGTTTGTTTAGAGGCAGATTAAAGGGGCTTGATGGAATAGGTAATGTCCGTTAATGTCTATCTCTCTCCTAAAGTTGTTCATCTTCGGCGTAAGCTAACACAGCTCCACACTGAGACAAACAGTCCTTCCTTGCAGCAGCCCTGGACATTTGGCTTTGCTCTTTTGGATCTATTCCACTATTCACAAGGCCACAGCAGTTTGTGAAGCAAAGGTTTAACTACTCCCACCCACACAAGTCTCAAGGGCCAGCACAAAGTATTAAGCAAAAATGTATGCACACACACTGCACGGGTCAGGAATGTGGCAATCTTGAGATTACTCAGCTACCCACCATTACATTACACTAGCACTGCAGGTCAGGAGAGATTTAGAGGCAGGCAGACTTAAGTGGAGCTGTAAGGTGAGGGGCTGTGAGCAGTGGCCCTCAAACTCAAGTGACTGATAAGTGTTTTACAGCACGTACTAGGCAAAGAATAAAGTAGGCAAATATGGAAGTAGCAAACGTTAACACTGCAGCCATAAAACTGGGGATTTTTTTGTTCAGAGTCAAACACAGAGCAGACCAAACGCCTTTGGAAAACGAGCTTCAGTGAAACAGCCAGTATGCTAAAATAGAATTGGAAATATGTACCCACAAACAAGCTAGGACAAAAACAAGGGTGATTACATAAGCAGCAAATGTTATTAACTTAAAACATTTATGTCATCTGTGCATCAGTGCTCATTCTAACACCTTTGCTGATTGACTTTGCTGTATCCATCGCCCTTTATCAGCCAGACTTTACTGATGGTTCTGCCAGAAAAAGATGGTGAGCACATTTATCCGCATCCAAACATCATCTAACACATTGGCAGACAAACCTCTATTTTTTTAAGGGTTTATTTTGGGGATTTCTATGCTCTCATTTTAGAGATAGGACAGTGGAGCAAGTCAGAAATCAGGGAGAGAGAGAGAGAGAGAGAGCTTGGATTGACATGTCGGAAAGAAGCCACAGGTTGGATTCAAACCAGGGCTGTCCGTGCAGGGGACCACAGCCTCCGCTAGTGGGGCGCGTGCACCAACCACTAGGCTACCGACGCACCCTTAGTGGACAAACTTGCATTATGTTTTATGAAATGATGACTTACGGTGTCCTTTAATGCACTTCACAAGTCAAAGGTACATGGATGAATACTATTATTGTGCACTGCACACTAAAAAATGGACCATACTGTGCTTATAATGAATGTGAAGATGTAAAAAAAAAAAAAATGTCATACGCAATTGTTCCTATCTATTGCATAACTTCACAAGCGGACGTTGGATTCAGAAATAAATATGAATGCTGTGGATATATGTTCAAAGACGCCAGCTGCACACTCGTTCAGTCAGTCCCTCATTATCATTCTCCAGCCCTCTTACATTCAATAATGAGAAGATTGTTTTCCTCTCTGGTCTAATCATCTAATATCTGCCTTTATAGTGTTTCCTTCCTCACGCTGCAGCTCTTTCCAGCTCAGCTTCTGTCAGACCTAAGCTGATTGGGCCGAATCAAGACTGAAATCAAATTAAAGCCCATTGTCAATGCTCATGAAAGGAGGACCACACAGAGGAGATAACAGGAACTCAGAGTCGTTGGTTTGACATAAAAGAAAATAACAGAGCTGGGTGGGTGGGTCGGGGGATTTGTTACTCAAACTAACAAAGTAAGAAACATCATCTACTCTTCATCCCTGTCATAGTTGTATAAAAATAGATCCAATATTATATATTATAGTCTTAATGCAGTACGTACATGCATGCAGCCATTTCAAATGTACTTTTTTCTAATAGCATTCCAGCTTTAATATTTATCTTTTTCAGGGAATCTACTATTTCAATTATGGCAGGAGGGAGTGGAGGGTTTTTTGGGGAAGGTTATGATATAAATCTTTTTCTATTAACTCAGCTGAACATGCAAAGTTCTGGTCCGGCAGATGTCTCAGTGTGATTGGACAGCAGTTAGGCAGCCGTCAGAAGACACTGGGTAATAATTTAGCCCTGCCCCTGCAGTGACATGATAATAACGCACTCATATCCTGCTGTGATTCTCCTGATCGGCTGACAGTCAAGCACAAAAGAGCCTGAATCCATTAGTGATGGGAAGGCGCTTCTGCAAATCTGTTCAACATACAAAAGAAGGGATCTATTAAATATTCTCAGCCAAGAAATGATATAATTCACATTTGAACAATTGTTGGAGGGAAAAATGTAACTGTTCTGGAGTTTGCACTTCATCTCCAGAGCCTCACCTCCAACATTATAATAAATATTCCATACCGGTAAATAATAGATGAGTCAATAACACTATCACTTTCCACCTTGGCCTCATTACTCATTACACACTCACATACTCAAATGTGCTATATCCCAGCTATACCCGCAAGCAATTAGTTGCTGTAAAATAACAGGGGGCTAGTTATTCAGGCATGTATTTCATATTTTTATTGGTTTATTCGGAGACCTGAATGCAGTCCAGATACAGCAAACACAGCCTCAGCAAATCCCAAAGCGCCGCCACAGTCAGCAGAGTAATTGGGGAGGGAGTCCCAAAGGGTCCAGACTGACTACTGAACCCTATGTTACAGACAAGTTGAAATGGCAGTGGAGGTAGATAGGAGTCAGTGTTAGTTTGCAAGTGTGTGCACGTTAATGTGTGTGTAGGATATAAGTACAGGAGGAGGCTTGAATACTGAGTGTGAATAGGCCCGCGGTCTTTAGAGACCTGCTGGTTGGCCGGGAAACCATCTGGTTCCCCAACCCCCCAGCTGCATTGCCCATGGCTCACCATTTCTATAGGGATGTTAAATTCTGCTGAAGGGGGGGCCGTTGGGGTGGTGGGGATGCCAAATTGAGCCCCACTGCTCAAAATTAGTTAATTACCTCTATCTCTCACACAGAGACAATCTTCCTTTGTAAGAAATTCTGCCATTCATCACAATCCATTCCTTTTACTCAAAAGCGTTGCCAACTATCGGCTTTTGAAATTAGCAGGAATTGTTAAATGTAGAATAAAACGAATTCATAACATTAAATAAGGACAAAAAGTACTTTTTTTTAAAAACGATTCAGGAACATTTCAGAATTTAAGGACAGATTTCAAAATGGGCTTTGTTTGCAACTTAACTGATAATATTGAGATGATGCAGTTATTTAGTTTGGAAATAAATTATTGTTTTCAAGCCTTACATATTCATGGTAATGCTAATCAGACTCCTCGTTACAGCTGCTTGTCACACGGGAGAAGATGTCAATGTGTGTGATATCAAAACAGACTATGCATATAATGAGATCTACTCATATTTTATTGACCAAATAATGACATATAAATATATACATACATAAATGCATGATGCAACCATCAAATGTTTTAATGCTGTACACTGACTCTATGCACTGAGACAAAGTGATCGTATCCTGAGGTGATGATAAAACGAAGATGGGTTGCGCTGCTCCTATTTAGCTGAAAAAGAGAAATAGATTCAATGTTTTTCCTCTTAGTGCTACAATTTCACGTTTTACATGACAATGAATTTATTTGGGCTTACCGATATAGTATTTGACTGAAGATGTCCCTCTGTATGTTCTAATTCTGCAAGACAATCAGTTTATGAAATCCTACATTCAATTCTTCAATGGACATTTTGAAAATAGATGGTGGATAGATGCCTCTCTTACCTTGCTCCGTGACCAACTCAAAATGAGAAACATTTTGTGAGGTATTCTTTTCTATCTTTAGACGTTTGACTGCAAGAGAAAACAACACAAACAGAAAAATATTTACTTTTTTATATATTTTTTAAAAAGGTACAAGTTTATTTCTGTTTTTAAGATTGGCACAGCACACATGAACTGTTTTTTCAAGTAAGCATGAGAAACAGTGATAACCTGCCTTGTCACAAGAAAATGTGGATATTGACATTGACACACATTAAATCTGTTAAAATCTGTTACAATGACATTCATGCCAGGGTGGGATTTAGGCTCATAAAGGTAGTCTGTCCATTGGCCAGTCATCCTGAAATATCTTAACACATTTTGGGTCGATTCCCTTGAACATATTGAAACTCAGATGTTGAATTTGTATTATTGATGCTACTCTTGTTTTAATTATATTTCTTTATGTCATTAGATTGTTGTTGTTGTTGTTTTTCATCTTTGAGTGAAATATCTCAATAACTATTGGATGGGTGTTTGCATAACAACATGAGCATGATATAAAACACAACACATGTCTAAAACCAGCATGCGAGCAGTGTCTCCATGCAAGTGATCTAAGTCCATTTCTGTTCATTTATTTGCACACAGTGGTTTGATTCACAGTAAATTGTTTAATCCAAGAGTTTGGGGAAAAGATTAAACAAGAATTTGTGGCTTTCTCAACTGACATCTTCACTCTGTGATTAAGAAGAAATTGCTAAGCATAGAGTAAAGATGCAATTATTTGGGAGCTGATCATACATAGACACTAAAACCTTCAGATTAAGAATTTGTGGTGTTGCATCTTCCAATACAGTTTACCATCTGTGATTGGATTATGTAAATTAAAAGATCTGACACTTATTAGATAGCTTTTCAAACTGATGATAATAAAATATTAAATATGTACAAGGAGATTGTCACTGTCCCTAACTTTTAAATGTGGGCAACATGAATACACCTGAATAGAACATGACTTATCAATGTATTTATTGAGGGAAATTACAATTTTTTCATTTTTTTCATTGCTGAAATTTGGCCTGGTGGTTAATAATACATTCTTCTTTTGTATAAAAAACTAAAAAAAACATTTTTTTCTTTCGGTTTAAAGGGACTTTAACCTGTATTTACAGTGCGTCTTTGGGGACTTGTCTGGTTTCTAAAACATCAGGTAAACAATCAACACTATGACGCTATCAAAGACTACATACCATTGTAGCTGTCGACAGTCACTGCAGTAATGTTCGCGAGATCAGCCAAGTGAATGATGAACTCTTGAGGAAACATACCAGTGCTCATCCAAAAGGTTGTCGTGTTTCTAAAGAAGAGGGGTCAACCAAACAAGATGAACATTTATTAGAGGAGGTTGAGGTCTAACAGCACTGGACAAATGGATCCTCTGGGATTATCTTTAAGTGTGGCTTATTACGGTTAACTTAAGCATTTGCGTTGTTTCAGAAATAACTATCTGACACTCACCCGTCAATGATGTTTTCTGGTGGATGATTCTCATCGCCGGATGCAGCGACCACTACTTTCGCACCCAAAGAATTCAGAGAAGAATCAATCATCTTCACTGAAGATTATAATGAAGCTGGCTACATACGCTAACAGACGCTTCTTTAATAATACCCAACTATCTGGTTTGTTTTTGGTTTTTTTACGTGTGTTTGAGAAGTCGGAAACCAACGCTACCTACGACTGTTGCCAAGCCAACCAATATGTCGCACGATATATACGTCGACAAGCTTTGCAGCACGTCACGTATACGACGCACGTTGACTAGGTTGTGTTGTGTAGCAATTAGCTAGCAGAGAAAAGCAGCGGAGTTTACACATCTTACACATGGCGAACGGATGCAAAGACGTGTTGTTTGCACGGGGAACTGGGCAGGTCAGCTACGATACAGTAGTTAACAGAAGACTAACCCGCGTGAACTTTTGTAGGCTTTTATTTAAGAGGTTTGGTTGGACATGTTGAGCTACGAGTCTAAGCTACAAACCACGACTAGTACGGCTAAATTAAGTTATAAAGAGGAAAGGAGTAGGGGAAAAGGCAAATCAGAGATCTGCGGGTTACCTGGAGAGGTGCTTTGTTTGAGATAAAGCTTCATCGTAGGACTATAATGATGTATTTCACATCCAACACGTGTATTAGCTTCAGCTACATAAAGGATGCAGTAACATCCTTCCCACAGTGCAGGCAGAGGATGCATCATGCACCACAGTAAACCAGGTTAGAAGTCAGGCGATATGCAAAATAAAATACTGCACTGTAAAGGTAGCATATATGAAAACGTAATGACAAAACCCACAGCCGCTTTCACATGTTATCTGTTCACACTGAGCATATAAAGCTTGTTCAAAAGATTAATGTTTAATCTGCAGATGCTCTAAATCCGTTTTCTCTTCCAGAGTGACGATTCAGACATATGGGATGACACGGCGTTGGTAAAGGCTTATGACAAGGCAGTTGCGTCATTCAAGGTAAAAAAGAAAAATGATGCTTTGCAGTGTGTTCACATGATGCGTTCATTGTCTTCGATTTTGTCACTTAACATCTCAACTCTTGTGCGTCAGACTGCTCTGAAGGGCGAAGACGAGCCACAGGCCTCCAAGAAAAACCAACCAGGAAAAAAACGCAAAAGCATCAAAAAGAACCAGAGCAGGAAAAGAACAAACGCACCACCAGATAAAGAGGTGTGTAACTGCAAATAGAGACAATATACAAACGTACAGGCAGGAGAAATCATAAATATCTTGTTTTATTGTGTGTTAGAGCAGTGGTTCCCAAAGTGGGGGTCGCAGCCCACTCGGGGGTCGCGGAACACTGTTAGGGGGGGGTCGCGAGATTCCTTTCAAAAACATACAAAAATGGTTTAAAATGTGATATTTCAACCATTAATTTGAAAATACAGTAAGTAAAAAAAAAAAAGTAGTTTCTTACAATAAATTACAAAAATAATATGATGGTGTTTGGGCTATTGTTTGCTGTTTTCATGCCAGTGTTTTTGACCTAGTGCGTCAAATGTGGGGTCCCAAGTATCTATCACCGTCATAATGGGGGTCGCAAGCTGAAAAGTTTGGGAACCCCTGTGTTAGAGAATACATTTAGATGAACATCACGGGTGTAAAGTACGAACACAACAGTAAGGTGTCTATGTTGAATGACATGTTTATAATGATTCGTATTTGTCTCTTATTTGTCCGTCTTTGTTATTTCTTGGTGTTTTGTCACAGTGGCAGGTTGGGGACTCGTGCTGTGCATACTGGTCTGAAGATGGCCAGCTCTATGCTGCCACCGTCACCTCCGTAGACGAGAAGAGAGGCACTTGCGTAGTTGTTTTTACAGGGTACGGTAACGAGGAGGAGCAGAACCTTGAAGACTTGCTTTCAGAGATATGTGAGGGGGACGAGGAATCGAATACTAAGGTAAAGAAGTTGACGTAAAAGGTTTAACTCGTAATTATGACATTGAGTATATTTAGTGCATTTTATCAGACTTGATACGTTTAACAATTTGAATTGCTTATTGAACAGGTGATCTACTTTGAATTCCTTGGTTACATCGTGTTGATGTATTTTTATTATTCACTGATGCCAATTTAAAAACATACGTCATGGGCAAATAGCATAAATTGATGTCATGGCTGACATTCCTTACTATAACTATCAGATTTACTATCAGTAAGTTAGAATCAGGGTAAATATGTACTTGAACAGGAACGAGTTAACACATATATCTTTATAAAATGGAAGTATATCTCGTTTATTATACTCAGTCTCTGACTTACAAAAAAACACAACCTAATATGTTTTGGCTTCTAGACCACATATAATAGCTGGAAGAAAGTGCTGAAAGTTTTGGTCAGTTGGTGCAAAGTGAGATAAATATACTGTACAGTACATAATCTTTATCAAATTAAAACTCCTGGAAAGTGTCATACATAACAAATGGCTATATCACAGTGTAATCAGTCATGTGATTAAGTTGTAATAAGTACAGCACTTGCATCCTTTATGAGTTGTAAATTGATTTGGCTGGAGATAAGTTAATTTTTGTCTCTAGACTTTTTTTTCTGTAGCAATTTTTTCATTGGCTCGAAAGAAAAAAGAAAAAACTTTTCCCGTTCATTTAGGGAGGGGAAAAGACAAGTCAATGACACAGCAAAATGTTTCTGTAACTTAAGGTGAATGAGGTGGAATCATCGACCGAGGAGAGTGACAGGTCGTCCAAATCAAATCAAAACAAAAAACAACCCCACAGTAGACCCCAGAAGCCAAAGACCCACAAAGAAGCTCCTCCTGTGTTGCCTCCTGGTTTTCCTGGGTTTCCTCCAGGCCCACCTCCCATGCATGCTTTCAGACAGGTAAGCAGCATGACCAAGTGGCTTTCTGTATTTGAAAATTGACAGACAGATTTCACACTTTTTTAAAAATAAATTTGACTAAAGAGGGTTATTTGAAACAGAGTTGTATTTTATTTCTTATTTATGTCTTTCATTTCCTCTACCAGGGGGGAAACAGACAAACTGGTGGACACGGGCCTGTACCTCCTTCCTGGCCTCCCATGATGCCGTTTGGTCCACCGGTGAGTCGAAGTGTATCATTACACACAAATGCAAGAGTTAAAGCAGATAGTGTTTGTTTGAGCAAATGTACACGTAACACTTTTACTCATTCAGTTGCTAATTGGGAGACAACTTTAGATTTGGCTCTGTTATGACCGACCACAAATATCGGCAGCTTTGCTCATCTACACTACGTTTTCACATATGCCTCTGTTGATGTCTGGACCACAGATGATCCCTCCTCCTCCACCGATGAGCCCTGACCTGGTGGATGACGAGGCCTTGGGCAGCGTGCTCATTTCCTGGTACATGAGTGGATATCACACAGGATACTACCTGGTATGTGCTTGGAAGCTAACTGACTTTGCAATGGGCTTTTAAAAAAGGACTCTGAGCTTTTTTAAAGGTTATTCTCCTGCATCATGTTGTCAATAGCAGTGGGCGTAAGTAGTAATTAGATGCTCTTCTTGTTGAAGATAGTCCATTTTTGTGCCCATGCATTTGAGCTAATATGCTTTTCATGAAATGTGTCCAGCTTCATTTAAAGTGTCCTTGATGTTTAAAGCACAGCTACAGAATAAAAACATGTTCTTCTTTTTTTTTTCTAAAGGGGTTGAAGCAAGGGCGGAAAGAAGCTGCCAATTGGACAAAACTGCACCACAAATGAAATGATCAACTGAAGATATCATGGTTCCTGTCACTGGAGCTGCAGTGATCCTCTCTGTCGTGCCTGATGTGTGTCCTCCTTGTTTCTAAATGTATTGTAAAACATTTATTAGAGCTCGATGAGGATCATTTTGTATTCTTTTGTAAATAGATTAAATAAAGTAATTCAGAGCACAGGTAATGACTAACTCAATGTTTTGTTTTTAATAATAATAAACGTATAACACATTCTAAGCAAAGGTTGTGAAGTGCTTCAGGAATGATGATAAGAAAGTGAAGCTGATAAAAACACCACAGAGCTAAGACGGAAAGGGAAAAACCTCAGTAGTGCAGATGGATTTGATTGATTTTTAATGCATCAGTGTCAAATCACCGTTTCAAAATGAAACTATTGTACAGTAGATTTGCCTTATTGATATTCTGTTAATCCTCAGAAAAATAGTTGTACTTATTCCACTCAGAAAGGCAAAAGCATTGTTCATTGGTTAGAACTTATCCAAATGAGTATGTGACAGACTGACTGATGTGTGCTTGTAATGGCACGTGTTGTCCAGTAGAAGTCAGACTCGTATAATGTATTCACATTATAGGTCAATCAGGCGTGAAATCATAATAATTTAACCAAACACTGCCATACAGAGACTCCCTCTCTATTTCTAACGGTGTGTCTGCTGTACCCTTGTATCACTTGTACTGAAAAAGCATTTGATTACAAACCAGACTGGAGATGTACTTCAGTCCCTCTGGTGCTTTCCACACAGTTAATTCACAGAACCGTTCCACAATATGACTTGCACTGAAGCTCTCTTTTCTCCCTGAGGTGTTCCCCTCGTCTTCCACCCAATAAAGGACAGCATCCATCATAATGGTTTTTTTTTAAACACTTCGGATGTATGCATATTTAAAAGTGACTGTAGGCAAGGTTTCAACTACAGACAGTTGGACACATGTCGTCAGTTCAGATAAAAAAATGTTTTCTTTAAAAAAGTCAAAGACATTTTCTTTACTTTGACCAGAAAATGATGAAGATTAAGATCTGAGGTCATTTTGTCTTAGTTTCATTGACGAGGGCCAGATCCAACTTATGAGCCTTAAATGCAGACAAAATGACCCTGACACAGGTCAGAGACGAAACAAAAGTCTTCAGATATCATTGTTCTAGACACAGTATGACATTTTCTATGCTTGTTTGGAACGACAGCTGCAGGTCCATTACTACCTTAATAGCTTTAGGTGTTTTTAAAAAATATATTTTTTTATACACAGAGATATAGAGATTTCATACTGGAATCTCCAAGGTTTAATAATGTAAGACCAGAAGAGAGAGTAGGGCAATGGTTGCAAAAAACCAAACCACCTTATTTTTAGAATATAGAAAAACACATGTAATTACAGTGGTAGATGCCACAGTAATCCTGCTGAGCCTTTATCATTCCACAAACAGGAAGCCAAACAGATAGATATCCAATATTTTCCATATACTATATACTACCAACCATATACTGTGTGTGTGTGTGAGAGGGAGAGAGAAGTAGTATAATAATTTGTGATGCAATGTAACAACATGATTGTTTGCTGTTTTTCATTCCATGTGATCTTCCTCCAGCTGCTGCACAGCCATTGCTTTCTGAATAAATAGCAGCCCCATTGTTTGTGTGCTGACTGTGGTCTACATTTTATAGCCCACTGTGACTTTGCCGGCGTTAACTGCTGTATTTGATTTTCACTGCCTGCTAACATTCACTTTTGTGTCTTCCAGTTTGTCGGCATTTGTTTGGAGGAAACTGTAGAGAAAACAGGACAGAAACGAGGGATGGTAACAGAAGGAAATGTAGTTTGTTTGATTTACAAATAGAATATGTACCATAAACGAGGGGTGATAAATCAGACCTATCTATCCCCCACAGATGGGTTTAAAATCTA
Organism: Labrus mixtus; assembly: GCF_963584025.1. NCBI lineage: Eukaryota > Metazoa > Chordata > Actinopteri > Labriformes > Labridae > Labrus > Labrus mixtus. The sequence continues at coordinate 14,523,219 of NC_083616.1, read as the reverse complement.
CCACAGCAGAGCCTGCACATAAGCCCATTTCCTGCCTGACTCTGCAGCAAACTGAGCTGCCCAAAGGGCTCGATGCAGCCCAGTGAGGAGTTAAAAGGGGGTCAGACTGAGCTTGGGAAAGCGCTGTTCCCCTCTGTGGCTGTCTACCCCCTACTGACCAGAGCAGCATGAGGCATGTAAACATAATCTGCATTTCACATAGTCCCTACTAGGAGACAGACACATATCCAAGCGAGATCACATTGCTGCATGAGTTACAACGCCTTCAGCTATTTACTCAAGCTCCCAACATCAACAAACATGCTGCTTCTAAATAAGAGTCTGGGGGGAGATTAGAGAGACAGGGGCTTCACAGGCTCTCTTTCCAAAGAGACTGAACACAAAACACAGTCATCAGTGCACGATTAAGATAGTGGTGCAAACACCATTAACCCCCGGAGGAGGAGAGTAAATGTTTCTTTTTAGACAGGAAGAACTCAATTTGGACTGTTGGGCATAACAGGTGAGAGTTGAGTCTGTGCTGTCTGTGGTACGTAACCTGGTACAGGTGATGCATAGAAAATGCAACATCCATCTTATTTTACAATTTATACTCTATCTTGATCCAGTGAACACAAAGAAGTCTTTACAGACAATAAATGTTAATTGTAGAGTGGCAGACAGACAACAAGAACAACGTGATTTCCTGATACTGGGCAGAGAGTATTGAATGTTAAATGCATATCAAGTGTTCATTAAAGCAGTGATGTTGTAAATTCAAAGAAGATCCCCAGGACACCCCTTATGTTAGGTTTATCTGAACGTATCGATTTCAGCCTTCGATTACAAAAGCTTTTGAACTTGTTTTGTTTCTATTCTTTGTAATTCTTTTTTTTTCATGGCTAGTCATTCATCTAGATAGTTTAAGGTTAAACAGATGATCATGGATGGAGTAACAGTGTCTAAATGTGCCAAAATTCATAGAACTCTGCTGAAAACTCGATGTCTACCCCTGAATTATTAATGTGTAATATCAACAGAGTTGCACAGTAAACTAGGGAGACAGTGGAAGAAGTTTTGACAGTGAAAAATTCCAAGCAAGATGCAGAAAGTATCACAACACGAATGAGGCTGTGACATGTTGCTTTGCACGATAAATGGTGAAACACACCTTCCGTGAGACAAGGGTGAGCAGTTCATAGGGGTGCAGAGTTGAAAGTCCCAGTATCTGGATACAATGTTCTTTCTTTCTATCGTATATCAGCATCATGAGGCTCGGACTTCCAAGCAGACCTCACTCATTCTCTGTGTAGATGTGACCTCTGCTCAGTGAGACGGATACTTGATGACTTTCTGACCTCTAAGAATTCCACTCACAGCATGTCCAGTATCGAGTTCTGGTTCCCCCGCGGATTGTGATTTGCATTCTGAGTGGATCTTAATGCTCTTTTGAAGAGACTCGTAAATTAAGTGCTAAGCTACGCAATCAAGGCAAAACACATCCCCTCACTTTACAGCTCCTGTAGAGCAGTGGTTCTCGACTGGTTTAGCCTCAGGACCCACCACCAACTCCTTAAGGAGAAATTGCGGCCCAAATTTTAGTTTTCTTTTTACCAATCAAATTAATTTAATGAAAAGCTGCACAGTTTGGACCTCAGATGGTACAAAGGTTTATAAAGCACTTTATAGATTTTTTGACACCGTTTTTTCCCCCCCAAGTATTTCGACCCACTGAAAACGGCTCTGCGGCCCACTTTTGGGTCCTGACCCACCAGTTGAGTCCCACTGCTGTAGAGTATTCAGGAAATAGGAATCATCAGAGGTACTGTACATTTGAAAAGCTTCAAGAAAAGTTTTTTTCTGGTATCCTCTTTAAATGATAT